>NC_073395.1:20927474-20999974 GCF_028641065.1 Leucoraja erinaceus | reverse complement strand
GATGTTCTCTGCTGTTATAAGGTGAACAGAATAGCTAATCTCTCCCATTCGTTCAGTGACAGTCCTAATCTTTCAGCCGCACAGCCTTTGTCTGCTTCCATTAACGCTGCTCATTTTATACACTACAGCAGACACTATAATTTGGATGACAAGTGTCGACTTAAACAGCTGCTCACAATAGCCTGCAGATGCCTTATCCCTGAGGCCATTGGAAATGTCTGCTGCCTGATGCCTCTGTCATTTTGGGATGTAAGTAGAGAGAAAAAAATCGAATAGTAAACCCTCGTTATAACGGACCACATGGGGTGGGTTGCGGATTATCTGCTATAACCGAATAAGGGGGTTCATATATGCAATACAGTACTATGGGAAAAACAGCCAGTAAACTAACACGACACAATAAACAGTAAAGGACATAAAATACACACCTTGGAACAGCACAGTGACACTGTGGTACAGTTACTATCTTACAGTGCCAGAGACCCAAGTTCGATCCTGACCACGGGTGCTGTCTGTACGGAGTTTGCATGTTATACCTGTGACTGCGTGGGTTTTCTCCAGGTGCTCCAGTTTTCCTCCCACACCCCAAAGACGTGCAGGTTTGTAGGATAATTGGCTTCTGTCCAGTAAATCGCCCCGAGTGTGTAGGTTAGGAAGCTGGGATAACATAGAACTAGTGAACGGGTGCTTGTTGGTTGGTGTGAGCTCGGTGTTTCCACGCTGAATCTCTAAAACCAAACTGTTAAAATGGTTCACAAAACACTATTCCAATGTGTAATTGTCCAAAAAACACTTTTATTAGTACAATAGTAAGGACAGGATATTAAACAAGGTGACATCAATGTACAGTACCTGTATCTGTAAACCTAAACTAATCTAAGATTCACTCCATCCACCTCGTGGTCATTCCGTGAAACAACAAACTCGGTCTACAACAGATTCGACCCGCTATAACCAAAATCCGTTACAACCTGTTCCTCCAGCACTTTGTGTTTTGCTCAAGATTCCAGTATCTGCAGTTCCTTGCGTCGCACATTCTCCTTTTGGGTATCGGATTGAGGAGGTTTGGTATGTCGACTAATACTCTTTTGAACTTCTGCAGGTGCAGGGGATGAAGCATATTGACTGGTTGCATCACGGCCTGGCTCGGCATCTCGAACGGCCAGGAACTAAGGAGGTTACAGAGAGTGCTGGACACTGCCCTGTCCATCACTGGTACTGACCTCCCCACCACTGAAGGGATCTGTCAGAGACGTTGGATGTGAATTCCATTTTGAATGTTTGCAATATGGTCGGACTTTATTCTATGCCGCTCCAACAAGCAAAACATTCCCACGTCATCTTTCCACCCAGGAGTAAAGCACGAATAGTCTTGTAACACCTTCACAATTAAATATCTCCTCGAGAGAAATCAAATCACTGTTTATTAATAATAATAAACCCGTAACTCATTTGTCTCAATTATGCATGTTTTAATATTGGAGACTGTTTCTTTGAAGGGAAGTGGCTGGATTACGAAGCCGCCATCAATAACTCTGTACTACTTTCTTACAAAGCAAAGCACAGTCAAGTACCCAGAGACACAAGGAACTGCAGATGCTGGAAACTTGAGGAAAACACAAAGTGCTGGAAAAACTCAGTGGGTCAGGCAGTATCTGTGGAGGGAATTGACAAATGACGTTTCAGGTCAGGATCCTACTTCAGACTGCTGGAGAAGGGGGGGGGGGGGGGGGAAGCTGGAAAAGGGGGGGGGGGCGGGACAAAAACAGGGAAGTGATAGGTGGATATAAGTGAGGGGGGGCATGGTTGATCAGTAGATGGGTGGAGTAAGTGACAAAGTCGTCAAGAGAGGAGTCAAGTGTGTTTAATTGTTTTTAGACTTTGAGATACAGCACGGAAACAGGCCCTTCGGCCCACTGAGTCTGTGCTGAATAGCAATCCCATATACTAACACAATCCTACACACTAGGGACAAGTTTTACGATGTTACTGAAGCTAACCTACAAAACCTCCGGTTTCCTCCCACACTCCAAAGTTTGTGGGTTAATTGGTCGTCTGTAAATTACCCCTGGTGTGCAGGGAGTGGATGAGAAAGTGGGATAACATAGAACTAGTGTACGGGTGACTGATGGTTGGCATGGACTCGGTGGGCCGAAGGGCCTATTTCCACGCTCCAAACTGAACCATGCACTGCCAGATCAAACAGGAAGATTCACCGATCTGGGTTGTGGTCTGTCCACACTGCCTTGCACTGTACAATCAATACACCCCAATGTGTGCCCCCTCCCTTCACCCCACCACTCACCATTCCCTTTCACCTGTCTCTCCCTGTTAATACTCTGTACAAAGGCACCTTTCCCAGCAAGTGAAAAACGAACATTAGTGGTGATCAATAATGAGAGAATTATCTTGTCATTCCATAGAGTTGTTTAATGGGTTCATGGTTCGATGACAACACCAACACTGACAAGATATCTCCCACCAATTAGCTGCTAACATTGCCTATCCTCGTTTGTCATTAGTGCTAATTGATGGCTTTGTTTAATTCTTCTTACAATTCCGCAGACAATAGTCTAACTGAAATTATCTTAATCTCCCACCTCTTTTCAACATCTTGTTCTTTATAATGCAATCAGCCAAGACACGGTGAATGCATTAGGCAGAGTTATGTAAGGGTCCTTAAGGAGCTGTCCCACTTGGGCGTCGTTTGCGCGCCACGCGAAGATTTTGTACATCTCAAAATCCTGGGGCGCCGCGCGCGACCCTGCCTACGTCACCACGCACCATGCGTGCATCACGTGCGCGGCACAACGCTCGCATCGTGCATCGTGACGCGTAAATGATGTCGCGCAAAAGACGCCCGAGTGGGACAGGCCCTTTACTTCACAGAGAAAAGACACAAAGTGCTGGAGCTCGTACGGGTCAGGCAGCATCTCTGGGGAACAGGGATGGGCGACGTTTTGGGTCACGATTCTTTAGACTGATTTGGGGGGGAGAAAGCCAGAAAGAGAAGAGGGGGAGGAGACAGAAAGCCAGAAGAGAGGAGGGGGAGGAGGGAGAAACTCTGGCAATTTAAGGGGGGGGCACAAAAGGTGTGAGTTAGATTAGAAGAGGTTTGAAATGTGAAGCCAGTGGAACGAATATTGGTGGACGCTGACAGGGAGTGGAGGGAAAGGTCACGAAAGGAATAAGTGAAACTAATAATGGTTATTATTAATAATGATCTAAAGAAAGGTCCCAACCTGAAACATCGTCTATCCATTTCCGCCACAGATGCTGCCTGGCCTGCTGAGTTTACTCTAGTACTTTAATTTTTGCTCAAGATTCCAGCATCTACAGTTCCTTGATAATATTTTTTGTTAGAATGGTGGCACAGTGGTAGAGTTGCTGCCTCACAGCGCCAAAGACCCGGGTTCGATCCTGACTACTGATGCTGTCTGTCGGCAGTTCGTATGTTCTCCCTGTGACCATGTGGGTTTTCTCCTGGTGCTCCGGTTTTCTCCCATGTACAGTTTTGTAGGCTAATTGACTTTGGTAAAAATTATAAATTGTCCCTCATGTGTGGAATAGTGCTAGTGTACTGGTCGACCCGAACTCCAACAATGTTTGTCCCAATTTCCCACTTTATTCCCGGTGAAACCTTGGAGAGAACCATTTACGACTCGTCCCTGAGAGAGTCTGGCCAATCATTTGTCAGGATAACACACCCTTCGGCCCACCTTGTGCAACCCACTATCAGTTTGGATAGCATGAAAAACACAGCTGTTCACTGTACCTCAGTACACGTGACAATAATTAATAAACGATAAACCTAAGGAACAAAACACAAAGTGCTGGAGGAACTCAGCAGGTCAGGCAGCATCTGTGGAGGGAATGGTTGTGCTTTCAGTGAAGAAAGGTTCCGACTTGAAACGTCCCGTCTTCATCAGGTCCCCTCTCCTGACCTGTTGAGTTCCTCCAGCACTTTGTGTTTTGTTCAAGATTCCAGCATGATAAGTTTCGACATATTATTGTCACATATACCGAGGTACGGTGAAAAGTTTTGTTTTGGATGCTTTCCAATCAGAACAAGTTCAGAAGCCCAGTAATGGAGGGGAAGTAGCTGTTCCAGAGTCTGCTGGTGTGTGCTTTCATGCTTCTGTACCTTCTGCTCTATGGGAGTGGGGAGAAGAAAGAATGATTGGGTGTTTAAGAAGGAACTGCAGATGCTGGAAAATCGAAGGTACACAAAAATGCTGGAGAAACTCAGCGGGTGCAGCAGCATCTATGGAGCGAAGGAAATAGGCAACGTTTCGGGCCGATACCCTTCTTCAGAATGATTGGGGTTGGACAAGTCTTTGATTACATCGGCTGCTTTACAAGGCAGAGTGAAGTGTAGATGAAGTCAACGGTGGGAAGTCTGGTCTGCGTGATGGACTGGGCTGCATCCACAACTCTGTGCAAACTTGTGTGGTCTTGGCCAGAGCTGTTCCCAAACCAAGCTGTGTTGCAACCCAACGGCATGCTTTCTGTGGTGCATCTGTAGAAGTTTGTAAGTCACTGGAGACGACCCAAATTTTTCTCAGTCGGCAGTTCCTTGTACCTCTTTTTTAATTCCAATCCTTTCGAGATGAAGACCAACTTCCCATTAACTTTGTGGAAACAAGGAACTGCGGATGCTGGTTTATATCAAAGAAAGACACAAAGTACTGGAGTAACTCAGCAGGTCAGGCAGCATCTCTGGAGAAGAAGGATGGGTGACATTTCAGGTTAGGAGTATGAAGAAGGGTCCCAACCCGAAACATCACCCATCCTTTTGCTCCGGAGATGCTGCCTGACCCCTTGAGTTACTCCAGCGCTTTGTGTCCATCTCAAGTCCTTTATATTTCTCTCATTGGTTCCAAACACAAATTCTACTGTCCTGATCATCTGTTGCCAATATTCAACTAACTTTGTCTGATATTTGTCCCTGAATCATTTATTCCCAAGTCCCTCCTGTACCTGCTTTTCTTACAGGGTAAATATTTATCCTAAGCTGGCAGTTTTGGTTCAAGGTGCCCTGGTACCAGAGGCTGTTTGTTCAGGGATGCAGTGAGGTGTGTGTTGGCAGTAGGTGATTTTGCAATTATAGTTTCCCATATGGCGACTGTAGTCTTCTCTGGGCTCCCAGGAATAGTGAAGGATGTGAGCTTCATATTAAACTGCTTCAGCCAGGGTGTGGAGAAGCAGCACTGGCCTTGACCACTGAACTACACACTTGGTGTACTAGTTGCTGTACTAGCCTTACACACTTACCGGTCCTTTGGCCCATCATACCCGTGCTAGCCTTATCCACACCTACACTAATCCCATTTGGGACGCACGGTGGCACAGCGGTAGAGTTGCTGCCTCACAGCGCCAGAGACCCGGATTTAATCCTGACTACAGGTGCTGTCTGTAGGGAGTTTGTACGTTCTCCCCATGACCTGCGTGGGTTTTCTCTGGGACCTCTGGTTTCCTCCCACACTCCAAGGACGTACAGGTTTGTAGGCTAATCGGCTTGGCATAATTGCAAATTGTCCCTAGTGTGTGTAGGATAGTGCTGGTGTGCGGGGGTCGCTGGTCGGTGTAGTCGGTTGACCGAAGGGCCTGTTTCCACCCAGAATCTCTAAACTAAGCTAAATTAAAACTAACATTTTGCCCACATAATACCCTATTATTCAGTGCCTTGTCTATTGGAGCACCTGTCTAAACTCTTCTTAAAGAAGTATCTGGGAGCCAATCCAGATATGGGCATCACAGTGGCACAACTGGTAGAACCGTTGCCCCAGAGACTCGGGTTTGATTCCAACCTCAGTGCTCCCTGTGTTGCAGTTTGTGCATTCTCCCTGTGAGGACGTGGGTTTCCTCCGGGTGCTCCAGTTTCCATCCACATCCCAAAGTCGTGCGGGTGGGGGGGGGGTGGTGGGGTGTAGGTTAATTGGCCCTCTGTAAATTGTCCCGTGCGTGTGGGGAGTGGATGTAAAAGAGAGATAACATTGAACCAGATTGAATGGGTGAACAATGGTTGGCGTGGGCCCGGTGGGCCGAAGGGCCTGTTTCCGTGCTGTATCTCTGAATAGATGCTGCCTGACATGCTGAGTTCCGCCAGCTATTTGTGATTTGCCCAAATGTGTTAAAACACAATTCGGCAAAGACTTGCGTTGATGCACCAAACTACCATGTTGCAGCTCCAATCAGGAAAAGGATGTGGGAATTTTTGGAATGGCTTTTGCAAGCAGGATTAAGCATTATAAATAGCTCTCTGTGTGGGAATTGAGAAAGGACCTGGGCCAGTTTTCTGCAGCTCTGCGATTCTTTTGCCTTTGAAGAAAGTAAAGGTGAAGCTGGAAATGTAAAGAGCTGCCACAAAATATTCACAGCAAGGTCAGTCTCTTGGCTAATGGACAGGCCGTTAAATCACTATCTTTAGTTTAGTTTAGTTTAGAGATACAGCGCAGAAACAGGCCTTTCAGCCCACCGAGTCCGCGCTGATCAGCGATCCCTGTACACTAATACGATGCTATGTACACAATACGGACAATTTTACATTTATACCACTCCATCTAACCTACAAACCTGTACGTCATTGGAGTATGGGAGGAACCCAGAGCACCCATGAGAAAACCCACACAGGTCACAGGGAGAACGTGCAAACTCCGTACAGACAGGACCCGTGGTCAGGATTGACCCCAGGTCACTGGCGCTGTAAGGTAGCAACTCTGCCTCTGTGCCACCGTGCTGCCTATCTGTTAAATTAATATCTGTGTGACACGCCACTGAGTTTATCCAATATTTTACACCTTGCGTGTGCTTACCTGACGTTTTACTGACTTTCTCAACGCAAAGTGTTCTGATCTTCCATCTGATTGCCACACACACACACACACACACACACACACACACACACACACACACACACACACACGCACACACACACACACGCACACACACACACACACACACGGTGAGGTGCAGGTATAATGAAAATATCACTGGCAGCAGCATCACAGGCGCATAGGCTCAGACAACACACACACAAAAAAAGCAAAATCATGAGATAGTAGATCAGGTTGGTGCACAGAGTCTTTTGCCCAGAGTAGGGGAATCCAGAACCAGAGGACATAGGTGAAGGGGGAATGATTAAATAGGAATCTGTTGAGTAACTTTTTTACACAAAGGGTGGTGAGTGTATAGACCGAGCTGCCGGAGGAGGTAGTTGAGGCAGAAACTATTGCAAAGTTTAAAAAAACAATTAGACAGGTGCATGGATAGGACAGATTTAGAATATGGGCCAAACGCAGGCAGGTGGGACTAGTATAGAGGCGACATGTTGGTTGGTGCAGGCAAGTTGGGCCGAAGGGCCTGTTTCCATGCTGTAGGACTCTTTGACACTAAATGATACACAAATTACACGGAAAATTGTTCAACTGCCTTGGAGTGGTTTAGTTTTACTTTATTGTCACTTGAAACAAGGTGCAGTGAAAAGCTCATTCAACAGAAACACTATACATGATTGTAATCAAGCTATTCACAATGTACAAATACAGGATAAAGGGAATAGCGTTTAGTAGCATCGACATCTCTCAAAGGGAAACCAGTCATCATTAATATGGAACGTTCCTAATCAAGAAGTTTGTTTTTGAAAGAGATACAGCACACCGAGTCCATGCCAACCTGTTCAAACTGTTCAAACGTTCTATGTTATCCCACTTTCTCAGGCACTCCCTACAGTATAGGGGCAATTTACGGCGGCCATTTAACCTACAAACTCGGAGGTCTTTGGGATGTAGGATGGAACTAGAGCACCCGGAGAAAACCCGGGTGTCACAGGGAGACCGTGCAAACTCCACACAGACAGCACTTGGGATCAGGATCGAGCATTGGAGCTATGAGGCAGCCGCTCTAGCAGCTGCTGGGCCCAATGTAGTCCTCTGGAGATCCTGGGGGAAGAGAGGGTGCAAAGGAGATTCAAGTGTGCCGTCTCCAAAGAAGTGAGGATTTGTAGGTTATTTGGCTTCTGTAAAAGCCCCTAGTGTGCACATTAGAAATAGCTTATTGGTAATCGCTGGTCGGCATGTTTCCATGCAGTATCTCTAAAAGAAAGGCCACGGCTCCAAGTTGCTATCCTTCAGCCAGCTGCAATTCCAGATGTTGGGAAGGAGGGTGCTGGGCTGCCATTGGCTCTTCCTGCGGGAGTCAAAGGTCGTCGTTGACATCAGAGGTGTTCCACTCCCGGGGAAATTAGTGACTTTTCCCAACTCTCCCTCCGCTCCCCACTCTCGATCTCCCGAGAAGGAGGTGGGAATTTATCATCCGTCGCCATAGCAACCGGCTACTGGATGCGTGCTGTTGGGACAAGCAGGTGTGATCAAGTACGGCTTTGTTCGATGCGTGAAGCTGCTGCTCCTAAATCGTCTTGTAAAGAATCTAGTTGAAAAGATCCTTTCTGCCGTTCCATTCACTCCTTGGCGCCAGGGCTTAGTGGTGGAGCTGTTAATATTCTGCCCACCCACTAACCTTCCTCAATGGAGAAAACCCTAATCTTCCCATCTCTCAGGATGGAGGGTGTGTAACGAGCTGCCGGAGGAGGTAGCTGAGGCAGGTTCTATCGCAACATTTAAGAAGCAATTAGTGCATGGATACGACAGGTTTAGAGGGATATGGGCCAAATGCAGGCAGGTGGGACTAGTGTAGATGGGGCATGTTGGTCAGTGGGCAGGTTGGGCTGAAGGGCCCGTATGACTATGACTCAAAGTCTGTGACCACATTTAATCTTCTTTGTAAGCGTATAACTATAGACAGTGGTGCAGCAGTAATGTTGCTGCCTCACATCGCCAGAGACCTGGGTTCTAGCCTGGTCTTGGGTTCTGTCTTGGCGTGGCGTTTGCACGTTCTCCCTGTGGCCACGTGGGGTTAGTTTAGTTTAGAGATACAGTGCAGAAATATGCCCTTCGACCCACTGAGCCCGTGCTGACCAGCGATCACCCCGTACACCAGCACTATCCTCCATACTGGGGACAATTTACAATTTTTACCGAGCCAATTAACCTAAAAACCTGCACGTCTTTGGAGTGTGGGTGGCAACTGGATCACCAGGCAAAACCCACGCAGGTCATGGGGAGAACGTACAAACTCCGTACGACAGCACCCGTAGTCAGGATCGAACCTGGGTCTCTGGCGCTGAGAATGGTACACAGTATCTTGTCCAGGGATTTGGATTTTTATGGAAAGAGTTGGATTCAGTCCATATTTAACCATCGTCCTGTGTGTCGTATTGCTCAATGCCTTGCCAAGAGTAATATAGCCCGTTATTTTTGGACATATTTTGTTTAAACGTAGTGAGCCGAATGGGAAATTTAAAACATTAATTTTCTCTATTTAGTCCTCTGAACTATGCCGTGAATGTTAATAAAATAGAGCCCTTTGATCATGGAATGTGCTGTCGACATTGGGCTTTCAATGTGTTCTGTAGTTTAGTTTATTATTGTCACGTGTACCGAAGTACAGTGAAAAGCTTTTTTGCTGCGTGCTATCCAGTCTGCGAAAAGACTATACATGATTACAATCAAGCTGTCCACAGTGTACAGATGCAGGATAAACGGGTATAATGTTTAGTGCAAGATAAAGTCCAGCAAAATCCGATTTAAGATATTTCGAAGGTCTATAATGAGGTAGATGGGAGGTCAGGTCCGCTCTTTAGTTGGTGATAGGATGGTTCGGTTTCCTGATAACAGTTGGGAAGAAACTGTCCCTGAATCTGGAGGCAGCATTTAGTAGCTGGTGAATCTTTGGGTTAGAAATGGTTCCCAGTTAATTCCTTTACATTTAACAAAAAAGAACTGCGGACGCTGGTTTACACCAAAGATAGTCACAAAATGCTGGAGTAAGTCAACGGGTCGGGCAGCATCTCTGTAGAGAATAGATAGGCGATGCTTCGAGCCTGGATCCTGACCTGATACGCTACCTATCCATTATCTCCAGATGCTGCCTACCCACTGAGTTACTCCAGCATTTCGTGTCCACCTTAAGTCCTTTATATTTCTCTAATTAGTCTGAATGTTGGGTTTGGAGCTTCCTCTCCCCCTCTTTTACACAGAGGGTGGTGGGTGCAGAGATTGGATCATCTTGGCATCAGGTTTAGCACAGATGTTGCGGGCCAAAGGGCCTGTCCCTGTGCTGTACTGTCTGTTCTATATTTTATTAGTTCTAATTCTAGACAGTTGACCTTCCTCTGACAGTTACTCTTTGTATCACTACACTAGGAGGATCGGGGGGAGGTAGGCTGCAATATGGGTGGGGTTAGGAGTGAAGGATCTGAGTGTGTGAATGTCATAGACTCAAAGAACCGTACAACACAGACAGGCCCTTCAGCCCATCGGGTGAATGCTAATTAAACATTCATCCCATCTGCCCACATTAGAACAGTGTCCTTCCACACCTTAACATGTGAGATCACCTTCTGTTGCAGTACTTCTATTTATCATGTATAAAAAATTATCCAGAGGAGGTTTACGAGAAAGATCTCAGGGTTAAGTTATGATGAGCGTTTGATGACACTGGGCCTGTACCCGCTGGAGTTTAGAAGGATGAAGGGGAATCCAATTGAAACTTACCAAATAGTGAAAGGCGTGGATAGAGTGGATGTGGAGAGGATGTTTCCACTATCGGGAGAGTCCAGGACCAGTGGGCACGGTCTCAGAATAAAATAATATACTTTTAGAAAGGAGATGAGGAGGAATTTCTTTAATCAGAATCTGTAGAATTCATTGCCAGAGACTGCAGTGGAGGCCAAGTCAATGGGTATTTTTAAAGCAGAGATTGATGGGTTTTTGGTTAGCACGGCTGCCATAGGTTGTGGGGAGAAGGCAGGAGAATGGGGTTGAGTGGGATGGATAGATCAGGCATGATCAAATGGCGGAGGAGACCTGATGGACCGAATGGCCTCATTCTCCCACTATGACTTACGAACTAATGAAAAACAAGAATGCATTTTCTTAAAAATCTCTCGGTGAAGCTCAGGAATTAGTGATCACCCATAATAATGTTGATGCTTAAGTATTTGTGTGATTGGTTATTCATGAATGGCTTACTGTATGTTAATTCCTGCATTTATGTTAGTAGTCAGCCATGCATTTTATAGAAATCAGCGTGTGTTAGGAAAGACTTTAATATTATTTGACAGATTTGGAGCATTCCAAATTAGTATCTTTTCAAACAACAAGTGCAAGTGGTTTTTTAATGATTTTTTTTGTAATTTCGCCAGAAAGTCCATTGTTTCTGATGCACCAGAAATGTATCTTCAAACTTCCCTTCAAAATGCTTTGTTTTCAACCTATCTTTATTCCTCTATTACACGCTTACTAGCTTAAATTAATCTGCGGGTGTTAATACTTTGTTTCTTGATGAAATGGATAAAGGCTGTGATTTGAATCGAAAGGCTTCCTTCCATCTGAGGGTCAGCTCTGAGTGATCACTGGATATTCTGGAGTTTGATGAGGCTCTCTGCTGTATTCATTAGGGTAATACCAGGCTTTGCATCTCGCAATTTCACACTTCATTGCAGGAAAGCTGGGCTTGCAAAAGACCAGACATGCAAGCTCAGGAGATATTCTAATCAGGAAGTTATTACTTGTGCAGAGGAGAATGGAACTCCGGCTGAGGTGTCACTCGCTCTTAATCTGCCCCTTTCGGGCACAGCAGTGGCACGGAAACTGCATTTATCCTTTGATTATCTCCCTTGGCAGCCCAGCAGGTGGTTCATCCAGTGTGTGTGAGTGTGTGTGGGAGTGTGTGTCTGTGTGTGTGTGTGTCTGTGTGTGTGTGTGTGTCTGTGTCTGTGTGTGTGTGTGTGTGTGTGTGTGTGTGTGTGTGTGTATGCATGTGTATGTGTGTGTCTGTATGTGTGTGTGTATATATATATATGTGTGTTTGTGTGTGTGTGTGTGTGTGTGTGTGTGTGTGTGTGTGTGTGTGTGTGTGTGTGTGTGTGTCTGTGTCTGTGTGTTTGTGTGTGTGTGTGTGTGTGTGTGTGTGTGTGTGTGTGTGTGTGTGTGTGTGTGTGTGTGTGTGTGTGTGTGTGTGTCTGTGTGTGTGTCTGTGTGTGTGTGTGTGTGTGTGTGTGTGTGTGTGTGTGTGTGTGTGTGTGTGTGTGTGTGTGTGTGTGTGTGTGTGTGTGTGTGTGTGTGTGTGTGGCTGTGTATGTGTGTGTGTGTGTGTTTGTGTGTGTGTCTGTGTGTGTGTGTGTGTCTGGGTGTGTGCATGTGTGTGTGTGTGTGCCTGGGTGTGAATGTGTATGTGATTGTGTGAGTCTGCATGATTATGTGAGTCACACGCTGCCTGTGTGTGTCAGTGTGATTTTATTTGTATGTGTGTGTGAGTGTGTGAAGGTGTGTGTATGTGTGATTGTGTGTGCCTGTGTCAGTGTGATTGCAGTGAGTGTGCATGAGTATGTGTGTGAGTGAACGACTATGTGTGAGAGAGTGTGAGCATGTGTGTGTACGAGTGTGTGTGTGTGTGTGTGTGTGTGTGTGTGTGAGTGTGTGTGTGTGTGTGTGTGCGTGTGTGCGTGTGTGCGTGTGTGCGTGTGTGCGTGTGTGTGTGTGTGTGTGTGTGTGTGTGTGTGTGTGTGTGAGTGTGAAGGGGGGCACCATGAGGATCTGGGGTAAAGCCTTGCGTTTGTAAAGAGCCTGCCTGTCAGATATCCAGGGACTGACAGAGCGCTCCCCAGTTTGTGAAGTACTGTGGAAGCAGAGACCCTGCTGTAAATGGCCAATGTGTGCACAGCCAGCTCCCAGGAGCAGCGATGTGTGAATGGCCAGTTAATCAGTTGTAGAGCAGTTGGATGGGAGATAGATGTGATTATAATTTACTTGTTCCGTGTCAGAGTCACAGAGTAATGGAATATGGAAACAGGCCCAACTCATCCATTCTTTCTGCCCAGTTTTTATTGCTGAGCTAGCCCCACCTGCCTGCATTTGGCTCATTTCCCTCTAAACCCTTCCTCTCCATGTACCTATCCAAATGTCTTTAAAACATCCCTATCTGCCGTTCAACCTGTCCTCACCTGAATCCACCTGTCACTAAATGTTGCCTGTCCATTTCCCTCCACAGATGCTGCCCGACCCATTGAGTCCCTCACTGACCCACTGAACTCATTCCTGCTGCACCTCTGGTGCCTGGAGTGGTGCTGGGATACGAGAATTGGCTGAGTGGAAGAGATGAGGTGTAAGCTCCATCAGCATGCGGTGGCACAGTGGCGCCAAGGTGGAGTTGCTGCCTCACGGCGCCAGAGACCCAGGTTCGATCCTGACTACGGGTGCTGTCTGTACGGAGTTTGTACATTCTCCCTGTGACCCCGTGGGTTTTTCCTGGGTTCTTAAATATTGCGATAATACCTGCCTCAGCCTCCACCTCCGGCAGCTCGTTCCATACATCCACCACCCTTTATGTAAAAAAGTAACGTGAAGGTTCCCATTAAATCTTTCCCCCCTCCCCCCCTCACCTTAAACCCATGTCCTCTGGTTCTCCATTTCACTGGTCTGGACAAAAGACTGTGTGTTCACGCTATCTATTCCGTTCATGACTTTGTACGTCTCTATAAGATCACTCGTCATCCTCCTGCGCTCCAAGGAATAAAGCCTTAGCCCGCTAAACCTCTGCCAAGACCTCAGGCTCTCGAGTCCTGGCAACATCCTCGTAAATCTTCTCTGCACCCTTTCCAGCAGAAGTTATTAGGGGTCAAATATCACCTTGGATGTCATATGTTCGCTTTGAGATGAAGAGCTATGTCGTGTAACCATCATTTTTTGGGAAGGAGGGATTAGTTTAGTTTATTTTAGTTTTAGATACAATGTGGAAACAGGCCCTTCGGTCCACCATGCCAACCAGCGATCACCCCGTACACTAGTTCTATCCTACACACTAGGGACAATTAGCCAATAAAAAAATTACGTCTTTGGAATGTGGGAGGAAACTGGAGCACCCAGAGGAAACCCACACGATCACAGGGAGAACGTGCAAAACGACAGCACCTGTAGTCAGGATTGAACCGGGGTCTCTGGTGTTGTAAGGCAGCAACTCCTACTCCTCTGTCCTGCCCTCATAGGAAAGATGTTTCACATTCAATTGTTCTAAGGAAAGAGCCCCGGTCCCCTTTAAATATTTAACCTTTCGAAAGACCTCCTAAAAATTGGACGCGCTGAAGTGATGAATGGAACTGACAGAATAATGGATTTTCCACACAATTGTCAATTAAGGTCCTTTGTTTCTGGTTATTCAGAGGACACTTTGATAATATACTGTCACATCTGAAATAATATATCAACCATCTCAGCAGTCCATCTCCCCCTGTGTTCTGCCTTATTGTGTTTTTGACAATGTTATTAATATCTTTAGGGAACAGCTTCCAGAGATGATCAGGTTCCCCTCTGAGTGGCAAGCCAGCCTGGAAATAAATTGGTGTCGGTTCAGCATCCTCAGTGCACAGATGATGGGAATTCAAGGGCATGGCTCGCTAGCTCTGCTCCAGTGTAATTGGGGTTGGGCAATAAAGGACACCTCACCAATGATGTCCGTGTCCCCCCCCGAATAAATGAGTGACTCGTTCAAAAAGCAAAGACAAGAAGCGCTGCATCAGTCAAGGGGAAAGATTTAATAGTGAGCGGCATGGTGGCACAGCGGTAGAGCTGCTGCCTTACAGCACCAGAGACCACATTCTCCCTGTGACCGCGTGTGTTCTCTGGTTCCCTCCCATGACCGAAAGACATGCAGGGTTGGTAGGTTAATCATCTTCTGTGAATTGCCCTAATGCTTAGGATGTGAAACATAGAACTAGTGTACGAGTGATTGCCTGGGTTATCTCCCAGACTCCAATGACATCAGCTCATAAAATAACTCCGATCATCCATCAATCGTTCTATGTTGGCCCAATTTCTCATCCACTCCCTACACACTGGGGCCAATTTACTGGGGACCGATTAAACAAACCCACACGTCTTTGGGATGTGGGAGGAAATCGGAGCACCTGATGGGAAAGGGGAGAAGAGGGAATGACCAGGGTGTGAGTGGTCCTTGATTATGTTGGCTGCTTTCTCAAGGTGCTGTGAAGTATAGGTGGAATCGATGGTGGGGAATCTGGTCTGTGTGATGGGCAAATATGAGTGTTGTTCCTTCCTCATTTGCCCGTGGCCCTCACTTCTGGCAGCGGCGAGGCCTGGATAGAAGGTCGTGGGGGGGGAAGGGGTGTTAAAGTGTTTAAACCGGGAGAGGTTTCAGACCTCAAGAGGCAGCCAAAGGTCAATCGTCGACCAGGGTTACATCCACAGCTTTCTGCAATTCCTTGGAATCTTGGGCAGAGCTGTTCCCAAACCAAGCTGTGATGCATCCTAATAGGATGCTTTCTAAATTGTATTTATTGAAACTGAAATTGGTAAGACTTGTTGCGGACATGCCAAATTTCTGTAATCTTCGGAGGAAGTGGAGGCATTAATTATCCCAATAAGATACCCAGAGAAAAATCTTTAGGATAAGTTTATGTCATAGCAGAATTAGGCCATTTGGCCCATCGAGTCCACTCCACCATTCAATCATGGTCGATCTATCTTTCCTTCTCAACCCTGTTCTCCTGTCTTCTCCCCCATAACTAATCAAGAACCTGTCACTCTGCTTTTTTTAAAAATACCCAAAGGCTTGGCCTCCACAGCAGTCTGTGGCAATGGATTCCACGAATTCGCCACCCTCTGACTAAATAAATTCCTTCTCATCTCCTCTCTAAATGTATATCCTTTTATTCTGAGGCTGTGCCCTCTAGTCCTCGACTCCCCCGCTAGTGGAAACATCCTCTCCACATCCACTCTATCCAGGCCTTTCACTATTCAGTAAGTTTTAATGAGGGTGCCCCTCATCCTAAACTCCAGCAAGTACAGGCCCAGTGTCATCAAGTGCTCTGTTTGCTTTCAACGTTGCATCTGTAGACCTTGGTATGAGTTGTTGGAGAGATGCCGAACTTCCTTGGACTTCTGAGGAAGAAGAGGTGTTGTGTGATTTCTTGGCTGTGTTTATATAACAGCCATGCCAGGATTTTGAAGGGATTTGTAGCCAGTGGTTGTACAAAACCGTGAGAGATGCGAGCGCATTGGAGAGGAAGCAGGAACCGAAGACTGAGGACCCACTCTGGGGCAGCTATGGTTTGGTGGTTCCTCCATAAATAGACATCCCATGCCAAGCCACCTGGCACACCTCAGTAGCTGGCGTCCCTGACTGGTTCCGCCCAGGCCGAACCTGCTTCCCATTTCCTGCCAGGCTCGGAAACCTCTGCGGAAAATGCCGCAATGTCTGCCAAGGTAAATGGACCCTCCTGTTTGATGGCACTGGGCCTGTACTCACTGGAGTTTAGAAGCACGAGGGGGGGTCTCACTGAAACCTATTGAATAGTGAAAGGCCTGAATGGAGTGGATGTGGGGAGGATGTTTCCACTAGTGGAAGAGTCTAGGACCAGAGATAGCCTCAGAATAAAAGGACGTATCTTTATAAGGGAGATGAGGAGGAATTTCTTTAGTCAGAGGGTGGTGAATCTGCAGAACTCATTGCCACACAAAGCTGCGGAGGTCGTTAATGGATATTTTTAAGGCAGAGATTGACAGATTCTTGATTAGTAAGGCTGTCAGGGGTTATAGGTAAAAGGCAGGAGGACTTTGTTGAGAGGGAAAGATAGATCAGCCGCGATTGAATGGCGGAGTGATGTTGATGGGCCGAATGGCCTAATTCTGCTCCTTTGAATTGTGAACATGAACTCACGTTGCAAGTGACATAATGCAGAGACACTGATCAGGAACTGTGCATTATGTTTATGATGACTGATCAATCCACAATCATTTAAACATAATGCATATATATTGATCAGTCTCTGCTAAACCTGAGATCAAACAGTGGGGATTCAACAGAAAAAGAAGCAAAAAAGTGTTTAATTTTATTTTCCTCAGTCTTTGGACTTTTTTAATCTGCACTTTCTCTGTAGCTGTAACACTATCTACTGCTGCATCTTTACCCAACATACCCTTTACATACATTGTGATCTGGCTTATAAGTGTGCTCTGCAGCAAAATCCTGAGAAGCAGCTACTACATTTCCGATAATAATTATGAATCATTTATAATTAAGGTAGAAATCATTTGCTACGTCGGACATACACCAGGAAAAAGAAATGGCCAGATTTTGCAGGAATTACCAATGAAGTTCACCACACAGGAATAGATGAATCCTTTTCAAGATGGAAGGGTGTTCGTTGGCACAGTGGAGAAGTGGGTAGAACCGCTGCCTCAGATGTCCAGAGAGACCGGTTCAATCCTGACCTCGGAAAGAAGCTGGTGGTGCGTGCTTTCAAGCTTCCGTACCTTCTTCCTGACAGGAGAGGGGAGAAAAAGGAAATACCGGGATGGGAAAGATCTTTGATAATGTTGGCTACTTCTCCGAGGCAAGGTGAAGTGTAGCGGTGGGGAGTCTGGTCTGTGTGATGGAACGGGCTATATCTACAACTCTCTGCAATTCCTTGTGGTCCTTGGCAGAGCTGTTCCCAAACCAAGCTGTGATGCAACCCGATAGTTTACTTACTATGGTGCATTGAACAGGTTACAGGGGGAACAGACCTGGAATGCAATTGAAGCAATTGGTCTTTAGACTAAGGATACAGCATGGAAACAGGCCCTTTGGCCCACTGAGTCCGTGCCGACCAGCGATCAGCCCATAAACTAACACTATTCTACACACTGGAGACAATTTACAATTGACAGAAGCCAATTAACCGAAATACCTGTACTTCTTTGTAGTGTGGGATTAAACCGGAGCACCTGGAGAAACCCACGCAGTCACTGGAAGAGCGTACAAACTCCATACATACAGCACCTTTAGTCAGGATCGAACCCGGGTCTTTGGCGCTGTAAGGCAGCAACTCTTCCGCTGTGCCAGTCTCAGGGAGAGTTGTTCCCAAACCAAGCTGTGATACAACCTGGCAGTATGCCTTCTATTGTGCATCAAAGAGTTTTCAGGTGAACTGGTGGTGGAATGGGACTAAAGCAGATGGTCCATGAACCAGTATAGGCCCAATGGGCTAAATGGCCTCCTCCTATTCCAGGATGGCACGGTGGCGCAGTGGTAGAGTTGCTCCTTACAGTGCCAGAGACCCAGGTTTGATCCTGACCATGGGTGCTGTCTGTATGGAGTTTGTAGGTTCTCCCTGTGACTGCGTGAGCTTTCTCTGGGTGCTCTGGTTTCCTCCCACACTCCGGGACGACGCTGACTCGGCGGGTCGATGGGCCTATTTCCCCGCTGTATCTCTAATGTCTAAATTCCAAAAGTAAAGTTGAGTTTAGTTTAGTTTATTGTCACGTGTACCGAGGTACAGTGAAAAACCTTTGTTGCCTGCTAACCCGTCAGCCAGAAAAGGATATACATGATTACATTCAAGCAATCCACAGTGTACAGATACATGATGAAGGGAATAATGTGAATAACCTTTAGTGCAAGATAAAGCCAGTAAAGTCCAATCAAAGATAGTCCGAGGGTTTCCAATGAGGTAGATAGGAGGTCAGGACTGCTCTCTCGGTGTAGGTAGGATGGTTCAGTTGCCTGTTAACAGCTGGGAAGAAACTGTCCCTGAATCTGGAGGGGTGCGTTTTCACAATTGTGTACCCTTTGCCCTATGGGAGCATAAGATGAGAGAGTATTGCAGAGAAGAGAGGTGCTGTACATCGACGAGTCCATAGGGGCTTTGGTCCCAGCACTTTCTCCTTCCATTCATTGAGTGAACAAAGCGTGGAGCAGCTGCGAGAGTCCACTGTGAAAACTCTGGGGTTGTGGCCATCTGCACTCACCAGCACTTTTACAGACATGAAGAAACATTGAATAAATGCTAGTTTTTTCATGCGGTTTATCCCAGCTGCTGCAACTGAATTATTCAGAAAGCAAAAGAGAAATCAAAATAAATCTGGCGCGATTATTAAGGTGATAAATATTAGCTTTATCAAGACACGTTCGTGATTGATAGATGGTGAGCTATATTTTATCATGCTGAAAGATGCATTGACTCCTCCAGTTAGCGGGAGATGACGGGCTCCTGAAACAATCCTATCACCGCCCCGCGCTTTGTACCATTGCCAGCTCATGAGGATGAGAATAAAAGAACAAACTTATTTTCCAAAGAGCATGTACAAAATCTTGAGAGTGTATACAAAATCATGAGAGGAAGAGATCGGGTCAAAGTCTCTTGCCCGGAGTAGGGGAACTGTGAACCAGAGGACAGAGGTTTAAGGTGAAGGGGGAAAGATTTAATAGGAACTCGAGGAGGTAACTTTACCACACAAAGGGTGATGGGTGTATGGAACAATCTGCCAGAGGAGGTAGTTGAGGCAGGTACATGGATAGGGTAGGTTCAGAGGGATATGGGCCAAAAGCAGGCAGGTGGACCTAATGTAGATGGGGCATGTTGGATGGCGTGGGCAAGTTGGTCCAAAGGGCTTGTTTCCACACTATAAGACTCGATGACTCCCCAGCCAGTGAAGTAACATCTACTAACACTCCCCCCTTGCCCCCTACCTCCACACTGGTCGTTTTACCAGTTCCACAGTTCACTGCATTGTATATCTCTTGAGATCACACCTTCCCCAGCCACCAATGGGCCTACCAGGACACCAACCTGCCTGAGGTCATTTGTTACGGGCAAAGATTGATCCTGGTCTTTTCTGGCCTCCAGCTCATCACCTCCCCCAACTTTAAGTCCGACGAAGGGGCCCGACCCAAAACATCACCTATCCTTTTCCTCCATAGATGCTGCCTGACCTGCTGAGTTGCTCCAACACTTTGTGTCTATCTTTGGTATAAATCAGCATCTGCAGTTTCTCCAAGTACTTCTGACGGTTGGATTGCAGGAAAGAATGCACAGCAAGCTCCCACAGCAGGAGGGGGCGAGGAGGCCGAGGAAGTAATTCGTTGAGCTGAAGGGGAAGAAATGAATCGGCAGAGGCTGGAATTTGGAGTAAAAGCAGTAAATGCTGGAAGAACTCAGTCAGTCAGGCAGCATCTGTGGGAAGAGAAACCAGTCAATGTTTCCGATCAGAGACATTGGGGGGGGGGGGTGGGGGGGGGGGGGGGGAGGAGGGGGACAAAAGGGGGGAGGGGGTGTGGGGGAGGAAGGGGGTGGGGGGTGTTCATTAGAGGTTACCTAAAATTGAAACATTCAATGTTCATACTGCTGTTTTTTTAAGCTGCCCAAGTGGGAAATGAGGTCATGTTGATATCAGACTTAAGAGATACAGCATGGAAACAGGCCCTTCAGCCCACTGAGTCTGCGCCAACCAACAGTCATCCCATACACTAGTGTTTAAGAAGGAACTGCAGATGCTAGAAAATCGAAGATACACAAAAATGCTGGAGAAACTCAGCGGGTGCATCAGCATCTATGGAGCGAAGGAAATAGGCAACGTTTCGGGCCGAAACCCTTCCGGGTTTCAGCCCGAAACGTTGCCTATTTCCTTCAGGGTTTCGGCCCGTAACGTTGCCTATTTCCTTCGCTCCAAAGATGCTGCTGCACCCGTTGAGTTTCTCCAGCATTTTTTGCGTACATCCCATACACTAGCACTATCTGACCCACTAGAGTCAATTTACAGTTTCACCAAAGCCAATTATCCTACAAACCTGTGCATCTTTGGAGTGTGGGAGGAAACCAGAGCACCCGGAGAAAACCCACGCGGTCACAGGGAGAACGTACAAACTCCATACAGACCGCACCCGTAGTCAGGATTGAACCCGGGTCTCTGGTGCTGCGAGGCAGCAACTCTACCACTGCACCACCGTGCCGACCCTCCAGTTTGGCGCTGTTCCTCCTTTTTCGCAAGTAACCTCACTCTGGCAACGGAGGAGGCCCAGTTTTACACATTCTAGCTGAGGGGGCAGCGAGGGGTCATTTAACGTCTAATTCATCCCCTGCGCCTCAGGCAGTCCCATACTGTTGGAAACAAGAGAAAGAAGTCGGATTAGACTGACCAGCCTATTGTGATAGCCTAGAGATCCCCTTAATCGGTTCAATGGTTCCTTTATTATCACACGTACTGAGATACAGTGAGATTCCTTTTTTTCTTACAGATCCATAAGATAATTGCCCTCCATAACCAATCCCTGGTCAAGTGCAGAATGGCACCATTTCACAGTCCCAGCTACAGTTGGCCATCAAGGCCCATTGTAGCCATTGCCTCCATTCCGGTTGTCCCGTGAACCGTTATCCCTCTCATCGCCCAGCCCTCATCACCCTTCATGCCCCGGGGGCGTCTCCTGCAGCGGAAGGTAAGACCCCACCGGTTCTTCTTACTGGCCCCTTGCCCAGGGTCTGCTGGCATCACTGACTCCCTGCACCTCCTCTCTGGTTCCTGGTGTTCGAGGGTGGGCAGGGGTCGGGCTCGGCGGTTTTCCTCGCCCTGTTCCGCGGCCGGTGAGCCAGCCTGCTGTCGGGGTGTAGTTCTGAAGCTGAGTACGACTTGTGAGTGTAAACTGAGAGTGCATCTCACTGACGCTCACAGCCCCCAACGTAACCAGACATTAAAAACAATGTTAGTTGAATGGAGCAGTCAGGAGCAGCCCTGCCATACAATACTGGCTTTCTTCATAAATCATCTGATGAATTGGTTTGATTTGACACGGTCCCTAATTGCCACTGAAGCTTGAAATAGCCCCGCTTTTGTCCGAACCTTGATCTGCCCTCGGGATATGTCAAGTCTGTGCTTAGTTCCTGACATACACTCAACTGATTGCGATCATGTCACCGATTACTCTGACGGTTCATAATTCATTCTAATTTCATGTACCGGCTGTATGAATCTCGACAAATCAAATCACCGACTAATGGAAGTAATGGGTTAGTGTTGCAGAGAAATAGAGTGAGGATACACAACTGTGCACTGTGCTGTTGGACTTCTCCAATGTCTCTTGTGAATAGATGGGGTGGCACGGTGGTGCAGAGGTAGAGTTGCTGCCTCACAGCGCACAGAGACTCAGGTTCGATCCTGTCCACAGGTGCTGTCTGTATGGAGTTTGTACGTTCGCCCGGTGACGGCGTGGGTTTTCTCCGGGTGCTCAAGTTTCTTCCTACACTCCAAAGCCGGATTCTGTAAATTGTCCCTAGTGTGTAGGATAGAACTAGCGTACGGGTGATCGCTGGTCGGCGCAGGCTTGGTGGACCAAAGGCCCTGTTTCTGCGCTGTATGAATCTAAGACTCTAGCGTATAGGCATGGTCAGTATTCTAGAGTGAGCGCCCACATTTCATGATTATAGGAGAATGCGAGCCCATTGTATTGTAGGTCGGAATCTCAAGTACACTGATGTACAATGGCTGAGTCGGCCTCAGTGGAAAGGATTCTCAAGTTATTTAACCTGGCTAGGCTGTGGGAATTGTTGGCACAAATCGGCATTATATCTCCTTGGCACTGGTCTTGTATTTATTTAGTTTATTATTGTCACATGTACCAAGGTACAGTGAAAAGCTTTCTTGTTGCGTGTTATCCAGTCAGCGGAAAGACTGTACATGATTACAATTAAGCCTTCCACAGTGTACAGATACACAATAAACAGAATGATGTTTAGTACAAGATAAAGTCCAGTGAAGTCTGATTCAAGTTAGTCCGGGGGTCTCCAATGAGGTGGATGGTAGGTCAGGACCGCTCCCTAGTTGGTGATAGGATGGTGATAGGATAGGATAGTTGGTGGTAGGCCTGATAACAGCTGGGAAGAAACTGTCCCTGAATCTTTTAGAATCTTGTCAAGGTCAGAGGGAAGTCCTGGGACTGTTGGGGAGCAAATCTCCGCTCGCTGCCGGTTTCACCCTGGGTCTTAGACTGGGCTCCTGCAAGAAGGCAATCCTTGGAGACACAAGGAACTGCAGCTGCTGGAGTCTTGAGCAAAACACAAAATGCCAGAGTCAGGCGTCATCTGTGGGGAGAATGGATATGGGGGCATTCAGGTGGGGAGCCTTCTTCAGACAGGTTCCCTGCACTATCAATCTGAATGAATCCCTGTTTGCACGTGATCATAACCTTCCATCCCCGCCTGCTTATATACTTGTCTAAATGCCTCCTAAACATTGCTATTGTATCTGCCTCCACCACCATCCCTGGCAGCATGTTCCAGGCACCCACCACTCTCTGTGTAAATCACCTTCAAAATTCCCCCCACTCACCTTAAAGCCATAAACTCTAATCTTTGACATTTCCACTCTGGGAAAAGACTATCTATCCTATCAATGGATCTCATAATCTATTTAAAATAGGCAAGGCATAAATGTACACAGTTCTAATGTGGGCAAATGGGATTAGCGTAAATGGCAAGGTAATCAGCATGGATCAAAACCGATTCACTGGTACTATAAGGCAACAACTCTACCTCTGCACCACTGTGCCACCTTCCTCGAATTTTGAGCAAAAAACAATGCTGGATGACTGATGCTGCCTGACCCGTGGAGTTCCTCAAGACTCAAAAACCTGCAGTCTCTTGTGTCTGCACCAACATTAACTATTTAGTTTTATTGTTCAAGATAGACACAGGGAACTGCAAATGCTGGAATCCCAAGCAAAACACAAAGTGCTGGAGAAGCTCAGTGGGTCAGGCAGCATCTGTGGAGAGGATAGACAGATGACCCAGAAAATTGACTGTCACGTCCAACCGCAGATGTTCCCTGATCCGCTGAATTCCTACAGCAGGGAGTCTTGAGACTTTGGACTTTAGAGACACAGTGTGGAAACAGGCTCTTCAGCCCACCGAGTCCTTGCCGACCAGCAATCACTTGTACACTAGCACTATCCTACACACTAGGGACTATACTTATACAATTATAAATGAAGCCAATTAACCTAAAAACCTGTGTGTCTTTGGTGTGTAGGATGAAACCGGAGCACCCGGAGAAAACCAGGCGGTCACAGGGAGAATGTAAAAAACTTTGTACATACAGTACATAGGATCGAACCCTGGTCTCTGGTGCTGCAAGGCAGTAATTGTACCGCTGCACCACTGCGCCAATCAGTCATAAGGTCACAAAGTCACACAGCACGGAAACAGACCCTTCAAACCAACTTGCCCATGCCAACCATGATGCCCCTTCTACACTAGTCCCACCTGCCCATGTTTGGACCATATCCCTCAAGACCTTTCCTTCATGTTTTTCTCACAGGCGATGTAAACAGGAACCCAAGTGCCCGCTAACTCCGACATCCCAGCAGTTTACAGAGATGTGAAAGAGAGAGGGGTTTGGAATTGGCTGAATCTTCTCTATGAGGTCCTCGTGATAGATTATGAATAGAACATTTATTTATTCCAACAAGACACACTATTTCTGAAGCTCAAAGATAAAAGTAGTTAAAATTCCATTTGGCCAATTCTGGGCTAAATATCTCGGGACGAAACCCTTAATGACTTTTCAAACTGCTGGCAAAACAAACACAAGTCTTTCCTGTCTGTGCCGAAGATACAAAAGGTTTATTCATCAAACAGGCCTGGT
The DNA here is from genome assembly GCF_028641065.1 of Leucoraja erinaceus. NCBI lineage: Eukaryota > Metazoa > Chordata > Chondrichthyes > Rajiformes > Rajidae > Leucoraja > Leucoraja erinaceus. Next base: position 20,975,444 of record NC_073395.1, on the reverse strand, counting down.
TCTTCATATCTGCCTCATCGTCGTCACTAATGTTTACACTGTCTGCATTTTTCTTTTCAAATGGCATTCACGCAAGGGGCGATCAGAATAAAAGCAGTGTGTCAAAATGCAGAGCCCCACTCAGGTAGAGGAAGGTCCATATGTCAGCATTTCAGAACATTATGTTAGGCGGCACAGTGGTAAAGTTGCTGCCTCACAGTGCCGTAGACCTGGGTCCGATCCTGACTACAGGTGCTGCATGTGTGGAGTTGCTACTTTCTCCCTGTGATCGTGTGGGTTTTACTCCGGGTGCTCTGGTTTCCTGCCACACTCCAGGCTTGTAGGTTGTCTGCCCCGAGTGGGTGCGAGACTGCGACAGCATAGAACTAGTGTGAACGGGTGATCGATGGTCAGTGGGGACTCCGTGGGCTGAAGGGCCTGTTTCCACGAAGTGTCTCAAAACTAAACTAAAGATTGTGTGGATGAACACATTTTCATCACAGAGATAACATGCGAGGAAACCAAAGCAAACATTTTCTTGTTCATTGGATGAGGATACTGCTGGAAATGCCTGCAACACCGGGTCTACTCCCCCACCGGTTCCATCTGCCCATCACCCTTCCATTATCGCTTTCCCAGCATGGGCAACCATTTTGCTGAACGATTGCACTCGCCGAGGTTTGCTGCATCACCCGGCTGCTAACCATTTCAACTCCCCTTCCCCTTCCCATTCCCATTCCCACACTGACTTTTCTGTCCTGGGCCTCCTCCATTAGCAGAGTGAGGCCTCATGCAAACTGGAGGATCAGCACCTCATATTCCACCTGGGCTTCCCACAAGCCAACGGTATGAACATTGAATTCTCCAATTTTCAGTAACAACACCCCTTCCCCCTCTCTCTTTCCTGTGCTGTGCCCCTCCCATCTCTCCTGCAATTTCACCGCTCGTCCCTGGCTCTCCCCCACCTCTCCTGCCCCCTTCCACCCATATCCCTGCCTCTTACTTTACACTTCACTCCTGATCTGTGACCATTTTGTCTCCTTTACATCACTAGCCTCTGCCCACCCTTCTGCCGATCAAAACCCCCCTCACCTGTATCCACCTATCGCTTGCCAGACTTTGGCCCACCGCCACGTCTCTTTTCCAGCTTCCTCCCCCGAACTGCAATCAGTCTCACAAAGGGCCTCGACCAGAAACGTCCTTGGTCTATCCCTTCCACAGATGCTGCCAACGGCTTTGCAGAGTCGCAGTGGTAGAGTTGCTGCCTTACAGCGCTAGACACCCGAGTTTGATTATGGCTGCTGTCTGTGCGGAGTTTGCACGTTCTCCCTGAGACCACATGAGTTTTCTCCGGGTGCTCTGGTTTCCTCCCACACTCCAAAAACGTGCAGGTTTGTAGATTGACACAAAAAGCTGGAGTAACTCAGCAGGACAGGCAGCACCTCTGGAGAGAAGGAACGTGTGATGTTTCAGGTGAGACCCTTCCTGAGGAACGGTCTCGACCTGAAGCGTCACCCGTTCCTTCTCGCCAGAGATGCTGCCTGTCCTGCTGAATTACTCCAGCTCCTTGTGTCTATCTTGTGTCCAGCATCTGCAGTTCCTTCTTACACAGGTTTGTAGATTAATCGGTTTTGGTAAAAAAAATGGTAAATTGTCCCTAGTGTGTAGGATAGTGCCCGTGTACAGGGCGATTGCTCCCACTGAGGCCCCACCAAGAGCTGAAACAGGCCCTTCAGCCCACTGAATTCGTGCTGACCAGCGATCACCCCGTACACTAGCACTATCCTACACACTAGGGGCAATATTTCAACTTACTGAAGCACACCTACTAACCTGTACGTTTTTGGAGGGACAAAACGGATTTCAACTTACTGACGAGCCAGGGAGAACATTAAACTCCACTACACCCCATGTCACGACTTTTTCAATTTTAATGTGGGTACAGTGAAACGGCAGCATCTCCCTGGAGGAATAGCAACGAGTGTCACAGTCACCGAGGTACGAACATACAAACTGCACCTACAGACAGCACCCCCGGATGGTCAGGGTACTGAACCCAGGTCTCTGGCGCTGTGAGGCAGTAGCTCTACTGCTGCGCCACCTTGCCACCCTAAATGTTGGCTAGAAGAGTGAGTATTGTCCTTGGCAACGTAGGGAGAACACAGAACATAGAACAATGACAGGCCCTTCGGCCCACAATGTCCATACTGAACATAATGCTGAGATAACCTAATCTCCTCTGCCTGCACGTGATCCAAACCCCTCCATTCCTTGCATAACTATGTGCCTATCTAAATACTTCTTAAACACCACCATTGTATCTGCCTACACATGTTGGTATTCCACTGTTCCTGCTGTTCTCACCCTTCACTAGTTTTGGCGGTGGCTGCAGATGGAGTTTGTGGATGGTATACACTAGCTGCTGCTTCTCCTTGGACGTTTCCAATTGCCTGTGTGCTGTTGGCATTGCACACAACCAGGCAAGTGTGTGATCCATCACACTCCTGACTTTGGCTTCTAGAGGGTGGCAACATTCCCTCTGGCAAAGCTCACCGACATAACCTGCAGGTGGTCGCAAAGGATTTTTTTTTCCAGCTTATTTGCTCAGTTTCATCAGTAGCTAGTGGGCGGCACAGCGGTAGAGTTGCTGCCTTACAGCGCCAGAGACCCACGTATGGTCCCGACTACGGGTGCTGTCGGTAAGGAGTTTGTACGTTCTCCCTGTAACCGCGTGGGTTTTCTCCGGGTGCTCCGGTTTCTTCCCACACACCAATGACGTGCTGGTTTGTAGGTAAATTGACAACTGTGAAAATGTGTATTGGGCCCATAGAACTGTAATCCCGCCCTATGCATATATTTGTTTGTGTACCTTCTACCCTAAGGAAAATATTGTGAGCGTTCTAGTTGTCCATGTGTCACATGATCTTGTATACCTCAAAGAGATCTTGTGCACAGGTGTCGATGGCCAGCACAGACTTGGTGGGCTGAAGGGCCTGATTCCATGCTGTAACTCTAAAGTATAAAGTAAAGCATAGAAGCATAGAGTATAAGAGTTAAGAAGTCACGTTGCAGCTTCATAAAACCTTGCTTAGGTTGCATTTGGAGTGTTGTGTGCAGGTATGATGTCGAGCTTAAAGTCAAAGTCAAATTTATTCGTCACATGCACCCAAAGGTGCAGTGAAATGAACCTGAAATGTAAAATGGTTTTGGAAAGGGCGCAGAGAAGGTAGTCTCGACTCGAAACGTCACCCATCATGCTGCACTCGGGACGGCTGCTATGGAGAGGAGACATGGGGAGCAGGGTGTGGTGGAGACACCCCTCAAAATATGGGAAGGGCTCCCACGCCTGTGGGCCACATGAGTGGCAAGGGTGAGGGATAAATTTATAACATTTGAGCAATGTAGGTAGACTGTATTGAATATTTTGTATCGCCTCCGGAAATGTTGGATGAATTTTTTGCACGGTTCATGTATTGCATATATTTATTACCTAAATAAAGTCTATTTTGCAATAAAAATCCTTCTCTCCTGAGACGCTGCCTGTCCCGCTGAGTTGCTTCAGCACATTGTGTCTTTCATCAGGATGTACCTGGGTCAGCGGGCTTGCATTAAAGGGAGAAGTGGGATAGGTTGGGAGTGTTGGGGGGTGACCTTACTGATGTGTACAAGATGGTGAGGTACATGATTAAAGTAGGCGCTCACAATCTTTTCCCCAGGGTAGAGGATATGTGGACAGATTTAGGGACAGGAAGGGTTTAGAGGGCTTTAGACTTTAGAGATACAGCGGGGAAACAGGCCCTTCAGCCCACCGAGTCTGCACTGACCAGCGATCATCCCGTACACCAGCACTATCCTACACAACAATTTTACAATTTTATTTTATTGATCGGTGTGGGCAAGTTGGGCTGAAGGGCCTGTTTCCATGCTGTATGACCATGAATCCATGTCGCTGAGTAGGCAACTTGGTCGGCATGGATAAGTTGGGCCGAAGGGCCTGTTTCCATGCTACGCCTCTATGACTCTACACAGGATAGCCCCAACGATCCACCTGGTTCACAGCTGTCGTTCAGGGACACAAACCCACCATGTTACCAGTCACACCACCACAGCGGAAGCTTCACAGCAGGCATCAGCGAGCTGCTGCTTCAAAGGCACGGCCCTGACACCGGCATCGTGCAAAGGAACAAAACCACGAGACCCTTCTATTTATATCTGGTGATCCGCGGAAAGGCACAAATCCATATGAAAGGTGCAAAACTGGATTCACAAATAATATCATATTCCCAGACGATATTGAGATAACATTATGGACAGTTTTGCATTTTTAAGCATTCCAATTTTATATAATAATGCTTAAGAGATTTGGGGGAAAAATATATAACATGCAACCACAAACTGCATACATTGCAATGATTAACTGAATGCTGTCTCGAGTGAGTTGTATCTGCACTATCTTGATGGTTAGACTTGTACTAAATTAGAGCATTAGGAATTGCACATTTACAAATGCTACCCACTCAGAATAGTGTAAAATAGGCATCAATTGGCCTAAAAATCTGTGGGTGACATGCAGTGGTGTGCCCTGGCTATGAAAAAAAAAGGGTCACTCTTTCATAATGTTACAGTTACCTGTTAGACAATATCCTTGCTCATGATATTACAGTATTTATGCAATAATAATTTAACTGCATTTCAGAAACCAGAAACTCCGTAGTATAAAACGAAAGGCAGGTTTATGGCTGATAATTCCTTGAAGGGTGGACAAAACATATTTCTCATGATGCAAGTCAAACATAATCAAATAACAATTGTTTACTCCTGATGCAGATGGAAGCAGATGGTATCAACACAAGTGGCAGGGTGGCGCAGCGGTAGAGCTGCTGCCTTACAGCGCCAGAGACCCGGGTTCGATCCTGGTGGTGAATGTACGGAGTTTGTACGCTCTCCCTGTGATCGCGTGGTTTTCCCCGGGTTCACCGGTTTTCTCCCACACTCCAAAGACGTGCAGGTTTGTAGGTTAATTGGTTTCGATGAAGATCGTAAATTGTCCCTAGTGTATAGGATAGTGCTAGCGTACGGGGTGATCATTGGTCAGCACAGACTCGGTGGGCCGAAGGGCCGGTTTCCGTGCTATATCGCTAAACTAAGCAAAAAATAATGCCCTGGTTCTCCTGATTTTGTTGGTATCTACTGTTCACCATCCTTGGAATAAATAGCTGATCATCCAGAGTTTACTATAGTTCTGCATCTCCATTAAGTGCCCGCTCAGACGGCCCCCTGAGCCACCCCACCCCAGGGCAATAAATACTCAAACAAATCCCATTCCACTGAGCGAAGGGATTTTCACACAATCTCATTTATCTTGAGACCGTGAACCCTAATTCTAAACTCACCAACCAGCGAAAAGGAGCTTTTTGGCACCCGCTATGAATAATATAAAATTCTTACATGCCCTGGCAATGAGATCACAGCTCCTTCTTCTAAACCAGAGAATATAGACCCATTCTGTTCTACGTACTGTTACAGAATAAAGGGGCTATTCACTTTCACCTCGACCACTCTCTTTACGCTTCAGTCTTCTGGTTCCTTTTTGACAAAACCCAAACATTCAAAAAACATCAGGCATTAATTAAAACATCAATAATTGTGAAAATCAAAAACAAAATTCAATAATTTATAATTACATATTGCGTATCAATGGCCCGTCCGGCATTTGTAAAGAAACACAGTCTATTATAAATAATGTTAAAACATCCACGTGAAGCTGCCCAGTAATGGAATTCATTAAATGCTTCGTCCTGGAGAATATTGATTGAATGTTTCTTGGCGATTCAGTCTGCTGGGTTTACAGCTTAAACCATTCCAGCGTCTAATAAGCTAATCTGATATCTGCAATGGACAGAGTTTTTTGCATTTCCATTTTCCATTCCTGTGTGCTAGATTCCACTGTGTGTACCCTCATTCTCGAACCTATATGGGGCCAAAAATGATAACAATATATTATTTTAAAAGAAATGGACAAAGGAACAAGTCTTGTGTTTTACCCCCAAGTGAACGATTCTAATCATGTTCTAAAAATTATTGGATGCTAAAAGAAACCTAGATAGCAAGAGGTAACATTTTGGTCTGAAGAAGGGTCCTGACCCTAAACATCACCCATCCTTTGTCTCCAGGGATGCTGCCTGACCTGCTGAGTTACGCCAGCGCATTGTTTCTGTCTATGATATAAACCAGCATCAGCAGTCCTTTGTTCCAACATTTTGATATGTCTCCTAATGGTTACACTGCAATTAAAAATATAATGTCAAATTAGAACTGGACAATAAATAAATAACTCCAGAAGGAAAAAAATCCAAATAAAACTCTACTTGTACATTACTGTCCATTTACTGTGTTTATAAATTATCATATCGGCTTATATTTTTGCTTCAAGTTAAGATATGTGAGATAGTTATTCAGCGGCTAGATTCAGAATAATGATGTTCTGTATTGTATTACTGATATCATTGATGTTCATTCTTCCGGAGAAAAAGTCCAAAATATATATATATATATATCCCTGACTTGTTCCATTGCAGTGCAGTACATTAAAATAGTGGAGAGCGGACTGCAGACTTTGGCAGTGGGTAATTGCGAAAAAAAGCAGGGAGAATGACTTTATAAATTTCTGCAACATCATACAGGTTAATACACTTTTTTTAAATGAATAGAATCGCTGTATCTAAGGGGCGGCACGGTGTCGCAGCGGGTAGAGCTGCTGCTTCGCCACGCTAGCGGCGCGGGTATGATCCAGACCTCGGGTGCTGTCTGAGTGGTGTTTGCACGTTAGTCTTACTTTAGTTACTTGCTGACCAGCGATCACCCCTTACACTAACACTACACACTAGGGACAATTTACAACTTACAAAAGCCAGTTAACCTACAAACTTGCTTGTCCTTGGAGTGTGGGAGGAAACCGGAACACCTGGGGAAACATACGGTTAAACATACAAACTCCGTACAGACAGCTCCCATGGACAGGATCGAACCAGGTATCTGGCACTGTGAAGCAGCAACTCTATCACAGCACGTTCACCCAGTGACCACGTTGGTCTCCTCCGGGTGCTCCAGTTTCCTCCCGTGTCCTAAAGACGTGTGAGCTTGTAGTTTATTTGGCCCTCTGTAAATCGTCCCTAGTGTGTAGGGAGTCAATGAAAAAGTGGAATAACTTAGAACTCGTGTGATCACTGGTCGGCTTGGACTCGAAGGGCCTGTTTCCCTGCTATATTTCTAAATTAAACTAAGCACGGTTTACTCTCAATGGGTATCCAGGTCAGAGTGGACACGGAACCTTTGTTATGGAGGAAGCCATTTGGCATGTGCTGGCTTTCCCCACAAACCTGTACATTTTGTCTTTTCTAAATACTTATGCAATTCCCTATTGAAAGTTAGCACTAAATCTGCTTTCACCAACTTTTTTAAGTCAGCTCGTTCCAGATCACGATAGCTGAATGTGTGTAAAAAGTAGTCTCCCTTCACCTCTCCCATTGTTAATCTAGTTACAGTCTCAATTGTCAGTGGGAATAGTTTATCATTCTTTTCTGCGTAACTACTCAGTGTTCATAATATTAAATCTCTCCAGAACATTCTCTGCTGCAGGAACACCCCAGGTTCTCTATTAACTGGTCCAATATATCTGCCAACCTTTCTCCTTTAGACTCTTGGCAAGCGTGGACGCAGATTCGAATCGATGGGACGAATGGCCTAATTCTGCTCCTATGATTTATGGACATGGACTTCAGAAGAGCTCTAATCGGGGTGATGTACCCTCAGATTACACTTGGGTAGTTTATAACCAAATGATATGAACATTGAATTCTCCAACTTAAATAAATAGTCCCCTACCTCCTCTATCTATCCCGTGCCTTCCACCCACCTCAATGCACTCCCTTTTCTCCCACCATCGCCAACACCCCCCCCCCCCTTCAGACACCTTGTTCCTTACTCCTCGTAAACCTAACTCCCATCCCCGATTCCCCCATTTCCCAGTTATTCCCCCCCCACCCCCGTCACCTTCCACCCATATCTCTCCCCTTATCCGATACCCTTTTGTCTCCTGTTCCCCTCCAGCCTTTGTCACTTACTCAACCCATCTGCCTATCACCCCCCCCCCCCACCCTCACCTGTATCCACCTATCACTTATCAAGGTTTACCTTGCTCCCATCTCTCTTTTCCAGCAGTCTCCCTCCTATTCCATCAGTCTGAAAAATGGACCTGGACAAAAGGTTGTGTGTCTATTTCCTCCCCGTAGTGCTGCCTGACCTGCTGAGCTCCGCCAGCACTTTGCGTTTTGCTTGATATACCTCCATGTTGTTATCAGGAATGTGTGCATACCATATGGCCGGTTGGAGAGGTACATAAGCATCAAGGACATTAGAGGTCTGCACAGTTTTTGCAGATGCCTTACAAACCGCATATCAAAAAGCCACTGGGGTTTGCATTTGTAGATGACTAATATGCTGGGTTATATACATGCGCAAGAGAAAGAGATACTTTGCACAGATACACCTCAGAAAGCACAAGGTGATAACTAAACTCAGAATGGCATTGCACATGATAAAAGGGTTCAGCAAAACTATTTAGGTTAGAGATGCAGCGTGGAAACAGGCCCTTCGGCCCACCAAGTCCACACTGACTAACGATCACCTGTTCACACTAGTTCTATGTTATCCCACTTTTTCATCCACTCCCTACACACTCGGGGCAATTTACAGAGGTCAATTAACCTACAAACCCGCACGTCTTTGGGATGTGGGAGGAAACCGGAGCACCCGGAGGAAACACACGCAGTGTCAGGGAGAACGTGCAAACTCCATATAGCTAGCACCCTTGGCCAGGTTCAAACCCAGGTTTATGGAGCTGCAAGGCAGCAACTCTACCGCTGCAACCACTATTGTTTTTGTAAGGAGTGAACACAGACTTATACATTCATAATGTGTAGGAAAGAACTGCAGATGATGGTTTAAACTGAAGATGGACACAAAATGCTGGAGTAACTCAGCGGGGCACACACAGCATCTCTGGGGAGAAGGAATGGGTGACGTTTCGAGTCGAGACCCTCAGTCTGAAGAAGGGTCTCGACCCAGAACGTCACCCATTCCCTCTCTCCAGAGATGCTGCTGCCCCACTGAGTGACTTCAGCATTTTGTGTCCATCTTCAGTTTACATATTTATAATCTGCACATAATTCAGACTAACCCAGAATTAGGACGGCCTGTGTATTTACTGCCTCGGTGAGGTCTGCTATATTATTTTACTGGGTTGTAGGCAAAACAAAGCATTTAAATGTATCTAGGTACATGTGACAATAAAGTATCAATGAATTAAAGTGTAATTGAATAAATAATTGTTTAAATGCCCATAATCTTATCTTGAATTCTATGACTCAATTAGATGACGTAAAATGATTATCGTTCCATCATGATGCAAGTCTGTTTCATTCCAGTCACTACGCACATTCCAAGCATTGCACCCTGACTTAACACAGAGAGTGAGATCTCAGCAAACAGTATGCCCTGTAAAATACCTACCCGTGCTGAGCTAACAGAACACATGCAAACTGCTACACACACACACATTCTAACCTGTACACTGAGAATAACACTAAAGACTGACCAACAAACTCTTTTGCCTTTTCTCCTACACTCCTAGATGGAATGATGTCTGATCAAATTCAGATTCCTACCATGTCCTCATTGTAATTCTGCTGAATGATACATTACAGCAGATCCCTTTCCTCAAGTCTGCATAACACAGGAATATAGGAAGTTGAGTGGGCTATTTGATCCGCTAGGTTTAGGTTTATTATTGTCACATACCACGGTGCAGTGAAAAGCTTTGGTTTGCATGCTATCCCAACAGATCAGATCATACGAGCCTGCATACATAAACACAATCAAGTCAAACAATAGACAGAGCAAAGGGGAAGATATAGAGTGCAGAATATAGTTTTCAGCATTGTAGCACACCAGTTCCAGAGTCCAATGTCTACAAAGGGGTAGAGGTGAATCGGATAGTACCCTAGCTTACAGAAGCCTATAAACAGATGGAAAGAAGCTGTTACTGAGAGAGGCTCCTCTTGTATCCTCTACTAATCAACGAGACCACTACACATCCCTTAATTTGATCTATCAATATCAATTTATGAATTGGCCATTGCCTAGATATTATGTAGACACAAGGATCTGCAGATACTGGCTTGCAAAACCCCCCCAAAGTGCTGGAGTAACTCAGCAGGTCAGGCAGCATCTCTGAAGGACATGAATAGGTGACGATTCAGGTCGGGACCCTTCTTCAGACTGCAGTCTTCAGTCTTCGACCCGAAACGTCACCTATCCATGTCCTCCAGAGAAGCTGCCTGACCTGCTGAGTTAATCCAGAACTTAATGTTTTCTATAGCATGGGTATTGTATGATGTGTGTGGAAGAGTGGTCCTAATTTGGAATAGAGTTTCCAGCTTCCCTCCTAAAGGGCTTTTAATCTTTGAACTGTTTTGCCCCCAGTTGTAAACGAAAATAGACTTCATCCAATTACCTATCAATCCCCGCCTAACATTTGAGTCAGTCTGAAGAAGGATCACGACCCGAAACGTCCCTATTCCTTTTCTCCAGAGATGCTGCCCGTCCCGGTGAGTTACTCCAGCAATTTGGGTCTATCTTTGGTGTAAACCAACATCTGCAGTTCCTTCCTCCCCATTTAACATTTGACAAGTGTAATTTTCATTAAAAATAGAATCAATTAAAAGTGACGGGTATATCGAATGAGCCGCCAGAGGAAATAGTTCAGGCAGGTACTATAGTGGCATTTAAAAGACACTTGAACAGGTGCGTGGATAAGAAAGGTTTAGAGGGATATGGGCTAAATGTGAGTAAATGGTACAGGCTTAGATTGGGCATGTTGATTGGCATGGACAAGTTGTGCCGGTGGGCATGTTTCTGTACTGCATGTTTCTGATTCTATAACACTTAAAGCCATTTGTCAGTTTAATAACTATTAAAAATAACTCCTCAACCTAAATTCCTAGCAATTACATATTTTAGCTTTAGCTTGGAACAGCATGAAAAATCTCATAGGTTTAGGTTTATTATGGTGACCTGTACCGAGGTACAGTGGACAGTTTTGTTTTGCATGCTATCCAAACAGGTCAGATAATATTATATATAAATACAATAAATATAACAGAGAACAGTAAAGCACAACAACTTAATTTATGTGCCAAAACTAACCTGCCTGCACATAGTCCATATGTCTCCATTGTCCTGCATTTTCATGTACCTATCCAAAATAACTTAAAAGCCACTATGATATCTGTCCGCACCACCACCCACCACCAGCGCGTTCCAGGCACCCACCACCCTCTGCGTAAAACACTTGCCCCAGTCACCAATGTAATCAAGGCAAACTCTTTTTGGTCATTTTTCCCGTGGAATACAGGTCGTTCTATGCTGCTGTCGACACTGTGGTAGATTTCAGCCGCTCCAGCTCGTCCTCCCAACTCAACACATCTCTCCTAAGAAAGACACAAAGTGCTGGAGTAACTCAGCGGACCAGGCAGCGTCTCTGGAGAACATGGACCAGCGACGTTTGGCAACACCCTCTATCCATGTCCTCCAGAGCTGCCGCCCTGACCCGCTGCGCTACTCCAGCACTTTGTGTTTTAATCAATATCCACTCTGTCAAGGCCATTGGAGTCTTGTGTCTGAAGACGAGTCCAGGCCCGAAATGTAACCTATCCATGTTCTCCAGGGATGCTGCCCTGACCAGCTGACTTACTCCAGCACTTTGTGCCTTTTTCTTTTGTAAACCAACATCTGCGGTTCCTCGTTCTCTACATCTCTCCTAAGAGGTAGGACAAGGACAAAGAGGAGAGGGTGAGGGGAGGTTACTATTGTTCTGTGGTTAGGGGAAGAGTTTTGTGGGGGGGGGGTTCTCACCTCTACAAGGGGTTACTGCAGGGCAGTTTCACGCCGCGTTGTGGATGCCCACACCGATGCCCCGTTGTGCCAGCTTCTGCCGGCTGCTCTGCACCGCTTCCATGGCCCGCCGGTTCTGATACTGCACCATGCCCAGGGTGATCAGGGCGTTCCAGCCAGCGTCCTGCGGGCACCTAAAGTCCAGCTCCCTCCTGTCCGTCATCACCACCGTGAAATACACATACTTCCCCTTCCTCTCCACGCTGTCCACCGTCTTCATGTCGTCGAAGCGGAGCTGCTTGGCCCCGTTGCCGCTGGCTTCTGTCTGGTGTTGGGACAGCTCCAGGTATTTCCTGGGACGCAGCAGAAAGAGACCTTCATCGGTCAGGACACAATGTTTCTTCTTCCACAGTTGCAGCAGACCCTCGCTCCTCTTGTGTAACACCCCTTCCTTCATCACCTCCCCACTCCCCTCCTGCATGCTGCCTGGCCCTCTGCTGGGTGCTTGAGAGGGAGAGAGAGCGAGAGAGACAAGTTCTTGATCTTTGTGGAGCAAGATCTCAGCAGCCAGTGCTTCCTTCTTCCTGCTTGCAGCCTGGATTTCAGAGCCCCTCTCCCCTCCTATCTCTCCCCCACCTCCCTCTCCCATCTCGCTCTCTGCTCCCACCAACCGGCCGCCGGAGAAACTGCGACCCCGCACTCCACCACGTTGTAAAAGCTCAAACCTCGCCAGAAACAAAAGGCAGAGAAATGGTGACCTTTCTGTGCAGGACCTCAGAGTGAGGTCAAACTCAAATTGGAGGAACAGCACCTCATATTTCGCTTGAGCAGTTTACAGCCCGGCGGTCTGAGTTTTGATTTCTCCAACTTCAAGTAATCCCTGCATCTCCTCTCTCTGTCCCTCCCCCACCCTAATCGTCCTACCAGTTTCACTATCTCCTGGTGACTTTCACTATAACCACTCCTCATCAGCTTCCCCACAGCCAACAATGGACCATTGTGGGCTCCACCTTTCCTTGATCATCGATGCTGGCTTTGATTTGTATTTTTGCGTGTCGTCCATTAATTTGTTCTATGTATCTTTATCTGGTTCCCTCTCCCCTGACTCTAAAGTCTGAAGAAGAGTCTTGACCCAAAACATCACCTATTCCTTTTCTCCAGTGATGCTGCCTGACCCGCTCAGTTACTCCAGCATTTTGTGTCCACCTTCAGCCTCAGCAGAGCGAGTGGCTTGAAAATAAAATGCAAAAATAATTGACAGGGAAAATAGTATTAGACGTAAAAACATAGCTAATTGCGGGAGGGGTGGTATCAGAGAAGAGTGGAGAAGGAAGGGTAGGAGGTGGAGAGGAATATATTTTAGTCATTTCCTAAATGTTTCATTCTCTGAAAATATGAAGCAAAACACTGAGGACTAACAGCACCTGTGAAAAGAGAAACAATATATGTCTTAGTGACATGGAACCGTACAGCACAAAACCCTTTGGCCCATCTCATCCATGCCGTTCGGGTTGCTGTCCTGCGAGCATCCTAATTGCCTGCGCCTGGCCCATATTGCTTTAAATCGTTCCTATTGACGTGCCTGTCCAAATTATTTTAAATATGGTAACTGTACCTTCCTCTACAACTTTCTCTGGCTGCTCGTTCCATGTACCTGTGGGGAAAAGTTGTCCCTTAGATTCCTATTAAAGCTCTACCCTTTCACCCTAAACCTATGCCTTCTAGTTCTAGATTCCCTTACTCTAGGGAAAATATTCAGTGCATTACCCTATTTATTCCCTTATTTTATGGAGGTGTATAGAATTTCATAAATTAAAATTGTATACACTATAAAATAACTCTTTGGCCTCCTGTGCTACAAGAAATAAAGTTCTAGCCTGCCCAACATCTCCCTGTAGCTCAGGCCATCGAGTTCCTGGCAACATCCTCGTAAATCTTTTGTGCAGAATTTCCAGTTTAATGACATCTTTCCTAAAGTAGGGAGACCAAAACACAATACTTTTGTATTGAGAAATGCTTTTCTCTTTTACCTTAAACCTATGCTCTCTAGTTTTAGACCAAAATCAACACCAAAACCAGAAGGTTGTAAAGTGCCCAGTCAGAAGAGCTACTGTTCCTCAAGTTTGTATTGTCCTCCTCGTAACAGTGCAGGAGTTGTGTAATCAATTAGCAGAGCAGTGAGGTGTAAGGACCATCTAACCATATTTAACCTGGACTCACCCTAGCAGATATTTGCCTTGTCCTTTCCATCCCGCTCACCATTTCTGCAACTAATTTGCTTCTCTCCCTTCCCCAGTTCTAACGAAGTCTTGACCTGAAACATTAACTTCCCACCATCTCTTCCCACCAAGGCTACACCCATTAGTTTGATTTAGTTTAGTTTATTGTCACGTGTACCGAGGTACAGTGAAAAGCTTTTTTGTTGACATGATTACAATCGAACCGTCCACAGAGTACCAATACGGGTTGTGTAAGATAAAGTTCAGTGAAGTCTGATTAATGATAGTCCGAGGGTCTCCAATGAGGTATAGTCGCTCAGGGCCGCCCGATAGCAGCAGGTAAGAAAATGTCCCTGAATTTGGAGGAGTGTATTTTCACACTTCTGTACCCCTTGCCTGATGGGAGAGGGGAGAAGAGGGAGTGACCAGGGTGAGACTGGTCCTTGATTTTGCTAGTGACCTTTCTAAGGTAGCATGAAGCATAGATCGAATCAATGGAAGGGAGGTTGACTTGTGTGATAACCTGGGCTTTGTCCACAATTCTCTGCAATTTCTTGTGGTCTTGGATGGAGCTGTTCCCAAACATGTTGTGATACATCCTACAAACCTGAAATGCCCGAGCTTCCATGCACATCGGAAGTCAGAGTAGACAGCAAAGTCCCCGACAACCCAATTGCTTTGGGTTTGATGCAGGATGTTCCGAGATCTGGATTCAAAGCCCAGATTGGGGTCAACCATGACCACCACAATCAATCTCGTTCAGTTTCAGAGGGATGTGCTCAGCTGTTAGAGACATAACTAGAGCCAGGATGTTTAGGCACTAAAAAACTCCTTTTTATTATACCTTCGATTTTTCCAGCATCTGCAGTTCTTTCTTAAATAAATCTTGGAGAAGACTGAACCAGCGGCCAGCGGCACGAACGAATGAATGACCGATGGTGGCGCCCCCAGTTTCGCCCTGGTGGTGGAAGTTTTCTCGTAAGTTATACTATGTTAACACGTCAGTAATAACATTAATATTAATGTTAACATAGAAAACGTCATTGTAATCATGGTACAACTAGAGAAAATAACACAACCTTTTAGTAAAACAGCAAAAAAAAGGCTGATTAAGGCATTCGATTGTGAGAGGCATTATCCTGGTGAAATCATCCAAAAAGGCATGAAAAGGCACTGATGGCAAAATCCTGGCTCTATCACTTCCTTCTTGCATATAAATCAAATAGCAGATTTGTCGAGAGGGGCAGGATTTTCATTCAATGCCAAACTTGGAAAAGAATGGCATGGAGGTTGTTTGTAGGACAAACTGGCAACATTGGCAGATGTGTAGGAAGGAACTACAGATGCTGGTATATACCGAAGATAGACACAAAATGCTGGAGCAACTCAGCGGGTTTGGCAGCATCTCTGGAGGAAAGAATTAGGTGACGTTACAGGTTGGAACCCTTCTTCTGACTGTGTTTGCCGATGACATTTAATTTGGAGGAATGAGAACATGAAGACTTTTGGAAAGAAAATAAAGAGGCCCAAACAAAATGGTAATGGATGTGCAGGGACAGGGGACCTTCATAAATCTCTGAAGGAGTTGGCATGAATTGGTAGAGCTGTAAAACACTAAATAGGATTCAAGGCGAGAGACGCATGACCCTGGTTAGACTTCATTTGTGCTATATCTTAGGTAGGCTGTCAAAGTCTTGGGAGATGGTGCAGAGGTTTAATAGAATTCATAAATGCAGAGGATGCCGTTTCACATGGATTTTCAGGAACTATTTGACATATCCCATTAAAAGGTTGTCCAACAAAATTGGTTTACAATCAATAGAAAGGTCAGGCTTGATAAAGAAATTACCTCTAAAGGACAGAAAGTAGTAATTTATGATGGTTTTATTGATTAGAAGATAGTAGACTGGGAGACCTCGATCACTTCATCCCGGGTCTATTCCTGACCTCTGGTGTGGAGTTTGCATGTTGTCCCCATGTGCATGTTCATTTCCTCTGGGCACTCCATTCTCCTTCCCACAACACAAAAACAGGCATGCAGTTAGGTTAATAGCCACTGTGAGTGATGGACGGAATCTGGGAGTTGATGGGAATGTGGACAGAATAAAATGGGATGAGTGGAAATAGTTGCTCGATGGTCAGTACAGACTTGGTGAGCCATTAGCGTCCGTTACTGTGATGTATGGCGTTACGACTAACGACTGAGATTTGATTTATGTAGAGCAGTAGTCTTAGGAAAACAGAAATTATTGTTATGGCCCAGTGCCAAATGTGCTTGTAATTGACACACTGGAGATCCAAAGGATTTCAATAAGTTTTTAATTCTTTGAAGTGTAGCTCTTATTCCCATAATTTCACCAAAATTGACATTATAGTGGCAAGCCACTCAAAAAGCTGTGCTGCCTCACAACACTGACCCAAGCGCTGCTCATTAGCTTTCATCCAGTATTTAAATTTATGCAGACAATGAATAGTGCAGGCTAATTTTTCCATGTTACTTTGCATGCACATTACAAGGAAGTCTGCATGGTAGAAGTAGATACCAAACAGTTGTAATAATGACATTCAAAACCAGCTGACATCCTGCTTAGACTGGCGACCAGCAATTAATTTGCATTACAAGCTGCCTAAAGAAGCCGCTAACATTATTACATGTTTTAATTCCCTTCCATGGAATCTAATTGGTTCAGGCCACAATGGCATTCAGACCCAATGGGCCAAATGTTTTTTAATAACTTTCCTTCTTCAGATCTTTGATCTGCTGAAGACTCAATATGAGTACAGATTCTACTATCTTTGAAATGTGTAGCAAGCTTTTACATGTGGTTAATTAGGCTCTGGCAAATCAAGTGGAACATTCGAGCAGGCCATTCAGCCCCCGAGACGAATCCATCTCACACAGGCGGCACTCTATCTCTAACTGAATTCCATGAATAGAAGCAAGGGAGGGGATTAAACCACATCCTACGAGGTTTAACGCTTGGAAAAATCACACCCATTGATTAATAAATTATAATTTGTGACAAGCAAACTATTTTCATAATTACTATTAGTACTGTCCAATCTCACTGTGGTATAATGTTACTGGCACTTGAAGCAGCCTTGATATTTAAGGCTCAAAGAATTACTGTTAAATTGGATAACTGGACTAATTGGCCTAATAAAAAGCTGACAATAAATGGCAATTGACAGCAACGTGAGGTTTAGGGATTAGATCCAAATGTGCTATATATAGCAACAGATGTGTTCCACTGCCATCTGAGCTTGGTATTATTTGAAGAGACTATGACTAATGAAGCAAATGGTTGAGAACACCACACACATTCTCTGAGAATTGGCCCAGATAAGAGAATAACATTGCAGCATGCCCCAGAGCCAAAAAAAAATGACCAAGTTATTAGGACAGCCTGCTATTAGGGAGAAAATTAATTACAAAGTATTGGATCATGCCTGCTGCAGATATTGCCATCAATTGCTGAGCACTTAAAGTTGGGAATGTTGAAGGAGTCAAAATTAGAGTAAATGTATAAGAGGGAACTGCAAATGCTGGTTTACACCGAAGATAGACACAAAATGTTGGAGCAACTCAATGGGACAGGCAGCATCTCTGGCTAGAAGGAATGGGTGACATTTCAGGTCGAGACCCTTCTTCAGACTGAGGGTCCAGGGAGCGGGAGACAGAGATAAGGAAGGGTAAGGTGTGAAAATTTAACCAGGGATAGTCAAAGAACTAGGAAAGGGGAGAGATGGATAGAGGTAAAGCAGGGGTTACTTGAAGTAGGAATTAACGGGTCCTTTTCAGAATAGCAGGCAGTGACTAGTGGGGTGCCGCATGGCTCAGTGCTTGGACCCGTTATTAATAATATATATTAATGATTTAGACGAGGGAATTAAATGTAACATCTCCTAATTTGTGGATGACACAAAACTGGGTGGCAGTGTGAGCTGCGAGGAGAATGCTATGAGGCTGCAGGGCAACTTGGATAGGTTGGGTGGGCAGATGCAGCATAGTATGGATAAATGTGAGGTTATCCACTTTGGTCGCAAGAACAAGGCGGCAGATTATTATCTGAATTTTGTCAGATTAGGAGAAGGGGAGGTGCAACGAGACCTGGGTGTCATCAGTCACTGAAAGTAAGCACGCAGGCAGTGAAGAAAGCAAATTGGCCTTCGTAGCGAGAGGATTTGTGTATAGGAGCAAGGAGTTCCTACTGCAGTTGCACAGGGCCCTGGTGAGACCACACCTGGAGTATTGTGTGCAGTTTTAGTCTGCTAATTTGAGGGACATTCTTGCTGTTGAGGGGGTGCAGCGGAGGTTCACCAGGTTAACTCCGGGGATGGCGGGACTGACATAGGATGAAAGAATGGACTGGCTGGGCTTATATTCACTGGAATTTAGAAGGATGAAAGTGTATCTTATAGAAACATAAAATTCTTAAGGGATTGGACAGGCTAGATGCAGGAAAATATTCCCGATATTGGGGAAGTCCAGAATCAGAGGTCAGTTTAAGAATAAGGGGTAGGCCATTAAGGACAGAGGTGAAGAAAAACATTTTCACCAGAGTTGTGAATCTGGAATTCTCTGCCACAGAAGGAGTGGAGGCAAATTCACTGGATGTTTTCAAGAAAGTTAGATTTAGCTCTTAGGGCTAACGGAATCAAAGGATAGTCAATAGTCAATATAATTGTCATTTGGACCCCTGGAGGTCCAAACTAAATGCCGTTTCTGCAGCCATACATTACAAACACATAGACCCCAGACACAACATAATTTACATTTTACATAAACATCCATCACATTGCTGTGATGGAAGGCCAAAAAAAAAACTTATCTCTCCACTGCACTCTCTCCCCCCCCCCCCCCAGATGTCAGAGTCAAAGTCCCCGGCTGGCGATGGCGATTGTCCCGCGGCCATTAAAGCCACGCCGGGTGGTGCAAGGTCACACACCGGGTCTTGATGTTAGAGCCCCCAGCGTGCGCTCGCAGAGTCCCGCGGCCATTCCAAGCCGCGCGGGGCGGTGATGTCAGGCCCCGCTCCAGGAGCTCTTCGACCCCGCAACTCGGGCGGGAGAAGTCGCCGTTGCAGGAGCCCTGAAAAGCGGTCTCCCTCCCCGGGGCTCCCGCGGGCTCCCGTCCGCACACCCGTCAGCGCAGACCCAGCAGCAGCGCTGCCAGCCCGCTCCGGACTCGGCCAGCTCAGCAGGTGAGCTCCGGCACCAGAGTCCCCGCTCCGGACTGGAGCCGCTCTTGCAGCCCCGGTGACAACTGAGACCCGACAAGAAAAGGTCCCCGGCTTCTTCTGTTTAAAAGGCCCCCTCCTCATTGCAGCCCCAACCCCAACTGAGACCCCCACACCACCCCCCAACAGGACAAAAAAATAACAAAAACTACATATAAACATAGACAAAAAATAATAAAAACGCAGACGGGCTGCTGACAAGATATGGGGAGAAAGCAGGAATGGGATACTGATTTTCGATGATCAGCCATGATATTGAATGGTGGTGCTGGCTCCTGCACTATTTTCTATGTTTCTAAGTTAGAGAAGTCAATATTCGTACCGCTGGGCTGTAAGCTGCCCTAGCGAAACATGAGGTGCTGTGCCTCCAATTTGCACTGGGCCTCATTCTGGCAGTGGAGACAGCCTATGACAAAAAGGTCAGTAGAGGAATGGGAGGGGGTGTTAAAGTGTTTAGCATCTGGGAGATCAGAGGTGTCGGAAGGACTGAGCGAAGGTGTTCAGCGAAATGATAGGCGAGACTGCGTTTGGTCTCGAACCTCCATCTCACTTGAAAAGACTGTCCGGGTCCTTGGACAGAGTCGATGGAGGAGTTATAGGGACGGGTGTTGCATCTCATGTAGTTACAGGGAAAGGTGCTGGGGAGGAGTTGGTTTGGGTAGAAAGGAACGAGTTAACCAGGGAGTTGTGGAGGGAACGGTCTCTGCGGAAAAGTGTGGAGTTGGAAAGATGTGGCTCGAGGTGGGATCCCATAGGAGGTGGTGAAAATGTTGGAGAATTGTGCTGTAGGCTGATTGGGTGCAAGGTGAGGACTAAGGAGGCTCTGTCCCTGTTGCGACTGGGGGTGAGGGGAAGCAAGAGCGGAGCTGCGTAATATCGAGGAGGCCTGTGGAGGACTCATCTATGAAAAGGGGAACCCCTGTTCCCTAAAGAATGAGGACATCTCAAGATGTCCTTATATGAGACCCTTAATCTTGGGTGCCGAAATAAGAGTAATTCAGGCAATAGGGAAGTTAGCGGGAAACAAAGTGCTCGAGTAACACAGCGGGTGAGGCTGGGTCCCAACCCAAAAGGCCCCCTATCTATGTTCTCCAGAGACGCTGAGTTACTCCATCACTTTTTTTTTTTGTAAAGCAGCATCTGCAATTCCTTCTTTCTACATGTTGCTGGGGGTTTTGCTATAAGCCCAGAGCAGGATCTGAAACAAGGATGTGAACATTAAAGATGGCATTGGTCAGAGCTAGTGACGCTGGAATCTTGCCATGCGGACTTTATCAGTTAATTTTGATTTCTTGATAATAATGTCAGAACATCTGGAAAAACTGCAGATGGCGAAAATTAAAAAAAACTGGAAATACTCAACTAACATCTGTGGATAAAAAAAAAAAATGAGTCAATGATCTTTCTGATGCAAAGATCATTAACTTCCTGTAAATAGAAGCACAGCTAAAACATAAACCTCGAGGCATATTCAGATTCATTACCTTTGAGAAGAATATTTTCACTTTGGAAAAAGAGCTAACAATATCCCATTACATTTACGATCAACACTTAGGATCCAGTGGGTGCATAAATGTAATTTATTTATCTTTACAAGGCAACATGTACTGAATCATCTATTTGGCAATTACATTAGTTAGGCTGCCAGTTGAAGGACTGGATTTGGAGAAATATTTAAAACTTATTCTCTGGCAGGGCAATATCCAGTGTGCTGTTTTCAGATTTATAGACTGGGTGAGCTCAATGCTGAAATGGCACTGTAAAAAGGCAAAGGATTAGGAGCAATTTAGAATTTGGCAGAAGTGGTTCTAAAGGTTGAAACGAGCAAAGGTGCACTAAGAATAAACTGGGAAGGAATACATATGTACAGTATAAAGGTTTCTACAAACATGTAAAAATAAAGATTAATGAAGACAAATGTAGATAGAATCTACAACAAGATAACAAAGCAACCCATTTCGACTAAGCACTCTGGGTATTACAAACATCCCAAATATGAACTGATAGGTTAATTCGCTAATACTAATTGAAATTAATCATTAATACAAGTCGCAAAAAGATTGGACGTTGAAAGGCATCTGCAGCAGAATAAGTTGCAGGGTTACAGGCAAACTAAATTATCCCTACAGTAGAAACAGGGAACTGTGGATGCTGATTTATCCCAAAGGCACAAAGTGCTTGAGGAGCCCCTCTCTGGAGAAAAAGGATAGATGACATTTCAGATTGGGATCCTTCTTCAGTCGGTGGGTGTTCGATTTTATGAGAATGTGGTGAAAATAAGGCTCTGGGAAAATATGTGGATGAAGAGCATTGCCTTGTGAGCCAAACTAGATGGGTTAACATAGAAAATAGGTGTAGGAGGCCCTTCGGCCCTTCAAGCTAGCACCGCCATTCATTGTGATCATCCCCAATCAATAACCCATGCCTGCCTTCTCCCCATATCCCTCGATTCCACTAGCCTCTAGAGTATCTAACTCCATCCAGTGATTAAGCGGCCTC
Organism: Leucoraja erinaceus; assembly: GCF_028641065.1. Lineage (NCBI taxonomy): Eukaryota > Metazoa > Chordata > Chondrichthyes > Rajiformes > Rajidae > Leucoraja > Leucoraja erinaceus. Next base: position 20,953,555 of record NC_073395.1, on the reverse strand, counting down.
CTGTCACAAGGAAATATGATTAAAGGTCTTTAGTTGGACACTTGACTCTTTCCTACAGTCGTATGCTGCCTGCTCTGCTGTGTATTTTCCATTAATGTAGGTTTTCAACAGATGCAGTGCTTTTGATTTTTTTGAGCAGAAATAATGATTGTGCCCGGTACAGGCAGAATGTTACCAAGTTCATATTTACAGAGCATAGAGATACAAGGACAGCATTGAATATTATGGAACATGTTTAGAGATACAGCATGGAAATGGGCCCGTCAGTCCATTGAATCCACGGTGACCATCATTCACACTAGTTCTATGTTATTCCACTTTGTCTTCCACTCCCTGCACAGTAGGAGCAATTTACAGAGGCCAAATAACTTACAAAATACACATGCCTTTGGGATGTGGGTGGACTCTCAGTGGAAACCCTCGCAGTCACTCTGGGAGAACGTGCAAACTTATAGACAGCAAAGGTGAGGATCGAACAAGTTCTCTGTGCTGAGGCGGCAGCTCTATCAGCTGTGCCACCCACAATAAAACATGGTTTCAACAATTAACTTTTGGGAAGGTCAACAATTAGCTCAGGTCCAGCTCAGATTACAAAACGCCTAATATAATTTCAAACACCAGCAAAGGAGGGAATTGTTGGTAGCTGGAGCTAGACTTTGTGGCTGTAGTGAAAATAATGAATCAAACCTTCTCAACATGTAATTGGAGGAAATTCCTGCTCCTCCACAGTGTGACACAGAAGCAATTGACTGGTTGAAACAGAGTAGTGATAAGAGCGAGCTGAGAAATGATGTATCAATGGTAAGATTACACTTTAAGTATTGTGTTCAGTTTCGGTCACTGCTATAGGAAGGATATCATTAAGCTGGAGTGTGCAAAGATGATAGATGTTGCCAGGAATTGAGGGGCTAAGGTATTGGGATAGGTTGGAGATACAGCGCAGAAACAGGCCCACATTGACCAGCGATCCCCGTACATACACTAACACAATCCTACACACACTCGGGACAATTTACAATTTTTACCGAATCCAAATTAACCTACAAACGCATATGTCTTGAGTGGTGGGGGGGGAACCGGAGCATCCAGGGAAAACACACGCGTTCACGGGGAGAACGTACAAACTGTGTACAGACAGCACCCGTAATCAGGATCGAACCTGGGTCTCTGGCACTATAAGGTAATGACTATTGCTGCACCACTGTGCCGCCACAAGCCTCTGTACTGTATGACAATGAAATAGAGAGCCAAATTCAAGTTAAACACAGAGGAAACAATTCAAGGCAGAGATATTAAGAATCTCATCCTTACACATTAAGACTCAAAAAAGTCAAGCGTTTTTTCCTAACACACGGAACTATTTATTTGAATAATACCCAAGCAGAACTTATCCTTTATATTTATTACATTTTAATTTTATCATATTGGCTCAGACCATTAAGGTCTGACTTAACAGGAAGTTTTTTTAATTAAAACAAGTCAAATTAGTTAAATTTTACTGAGTTGGCCAATGGCACTTTTGACAAAGCAAGATACCTGATCAAATCAGGAACTCGTAACAATGAATATGACAATTATATACGAATATATTTTATTCAACTCCAGTAATCATAAAGAAATCATTGCGCAATTGAGGGCAAGAACGTCCACAAAAGGCAAACAAAGGTGATTTTTATGAGGCAGCAAATGTAAAAATCAGTGAGCTGAAAGAATAATTGGAAGTCGGGTCTGAAATCATGTTGTGACTTGTATATAATACACCACACAAGTTGGACGAGTAAGAAAATCCGAAAATACTAGTTTTTATTCACAACCCAAGTGGCACAGCAGGACCTTTCAGGTGACGGTTAAGCTATGTTGTTCACAATCTCACATTAAAACAAATGAACAAAATCATAGCATAATTAAGCAAACATGTATGAACAGTACAGATGGTTGGACATATTGTAAACCTATTAACTACTCTGCAACTCCATTAATAGAGCAAGCCACATTTTTCAATGCGTCTCCCAGTAGGTAACTGACTGGAACTACGTGTTATACAGGAACACGAGTAATGAAGGCACAGCCAGTGTGAGCACAGACATGTTGCACAATTTTATTTCTATAATTTTGTATAAAGTCCACATTACACTCATCCAGCTACAAAACAAATCTTTCCACAGTATTATATATTTAGACAACAGAGCTGAAGAAAAGATTAATTACTTTGGTTGATTGTTCTCCAGCAAGATATTTCTCAACATATATTGGTCTCTGTATGCTGCTGTTCCTAAAGCCAATGGTGGTGCCTCTAACAAGTTATTTTGAAGAACCCAAATTTTTTAGCACTGGAATGACAAATTTTGGGACTTTTATAAACTCCATTTCATCAACAACCAATTAAAAAAAAAAAACAATGCAAGAGTACCAACCATATTCTGAACTGGCTGATTTAAGGGTTCATGATTAACCAAAAAAATGTTAATTGAAATTTGTCCTACCAAGAAAATACAAAACATTATAAGGCTGTTAAGTAACTATTAGTTGTTTATAGTAAGCCAGTACAGTGCAGTTGTTCAAGGCCACATAAGCAGGCTTCACTGCTGCTTGCACTCAGAGGGTGGGTTTGGATCCTTCTGTTGAGAGAGAAGAGCAAATGAGAATTGGCAGAAGCAGAGATGGCTTGGAAAAAGTATCTGCAACACTCCATATATCATTTTGTTCTCCAGCTATCATAACTAGTTCAAGTATCCACATTGGAATTCAATTTGCATACTTCAAAAATGATTAGTGACATTAAAGAGACTTGGTATATAACATGGTACACAGGAGAGCTTTCAGCCCTTGATGCCTGTAATTATGTTAAAGTAGTCCCATCTGTCTGGCCCACATCACTCCATTCCCTGCCTGTCTAAATGCTTCTGTTCATAATCCACTGCACTGTGTTTTGGGGAAATGGGTGCTGGAAAGTAGGATAACATCCTTTATCTACGTACATAGGTACACGTGAATATGTTTTACCAAACAGAGGACAGGAGGATTTTACATCACAAACCATGTTGTCAAATATACACCGCCGTAGCCCAAGAAGACATGGTGCATCACATTTTCTTTGAAAAAAATGCAAGGTGAATGCTCAAGGTCAAACTGAACAAAACAAGCCTGTATATTCAGTGACGCTTAAGAAGTGTTGTTCCAATTTCCCAGTCAAATAGACATCGATCAGACTTAAATCTTAAATTGTTGACACTTTATTTTGCTTCACTTCCAGAAATTATAAGATCACAAAAAAAAGCCAATATTTTGGATACATTGGCAGACCGAGAATCTGGAACTTTAAGCCACATGCCTCACGATTTTGTGAATTCCAAATCTATTTCATAAAGTCAAACAGCATGGAAACAGGGCCATCAGCCCAACTCGTCCATGCTGAATAGGATATCTATCCAAAGTAGACCCATTTACTTGCGTTTGGCCCAGGTCTCTCAACCTTTCCTCTCCATGTACCCATCTAAATGTTATTTATAATAATGTGAGCAACATTGTCACCTAGATAATTTATACAGATGACTGGCCATACAGCCAGCAGAATTCCCTGTGGCACATTACTGGTCATGGGCCTCCAATTTGAATAACAACCATTCAGCACCACCCTCTGATTTCTCCCACCAAGCCAATTTTATATCCAAATGGTTAACCTACCCTGGACTGCATTTGATAGAACCTTACAGACTAGGCTACCGTGTTGGACCTTGTGAAAAGCATTGCTTAAGTCAATGCAGACTTGTAATATGCAGCCCTTGTTAATCCTTTTTGTCATCCCTACAAAGTTAGACGATATCCCATGCATAAATCCATGCTGACTGTCCCTAATCAGTCCATACTTTGCCAAATGTAGTAGGTCTTGTCTCCAAATCCCCTCCAATAGTTTTCCAATCATTAATGTTAGTCTCATCAGCATCTTGTTCCTCGGCTTGCCCTTGTAGCCTTTCTTCAAGGCCAATCTCCAGTCTTCTGCTACTTCACCCGTAGTTAAAGATGATGCAAATATCTCAGCCAGGCCTCCTGCAATTTCTACCAGGCTCTCCCCGATGGCCTAAAATATACTTGATCAGGCCACAGGGATTTATCCAACTTTATGCTTCATAACTTCCAGCACCTCTGCGTAAATTGAATAATTTCAAACACGTTGCTATTCATTTCCCTTAATTCTTTGGATTCAAAGGCCTTCTCCATGATAAATACAGATGAGAAATATTTAACCACCAAATCTCCTGCGATTCCACACAGATGACCACATTGATAGTGGGTGTATTCTCTTCCTTGTTATTTCTTTGCTCACAAATAATCTTGTAGAATCTCTGAATTCTCCTTTAGCTTAGCTGCCAAAGCAATTTAATGTCCTCTTTTTGCCCACCTGATCTCCCAGCTGCCTTTCTCTGACCAACTGTCTATTCCTCAACAGTGCCTCAATACTCCTCACCAACCAGCTGGGATTAAGTGAATCTCTTGCAGATAAGAGATGTAAGAATATGTCATACTCTTTTCAGGGAGATCAAGAGGGCAAAATTATGTGTTAAATGAATAAAGGACAACATGGCTGGAGTAATTCAACAAGTCAGTCTGAAGAAATGTCCTAATCATGTTCTCCAGAGTTGCAGAGTTACTCTTAACACCAAGTGTTTTTTTTGTAAACCAGCATCTGCTGTTCTTTGTATCTATGTGTTAAATGAATATGAGGTATTGGAACATATTCATATTATAACAGAAGAGATTCTGCAACCCTTATCTTCACTCGAACAAGAACGTTGTCCATGAACTCTCACTTTCAAAAGCCCCCCACTTACCAGACGTCACGTTACCTGCAAACATCCTCTCCCAATCAACCTTTGCAAGTTCCCATCTAATTCCTTCACAATTTTGCCCTGCTCCAATTTAAGACCTTAATATGTAGACTAGTCTTATATTTTTCGATAACTATTTTAGGTTTTGGGTTAACACTCTGCGCTATCATCTAGATTCTCCCCCCCCCCCCCCCCCCCCCCCCCCCAAGTATTAGGAGTAAAGTCAATGAGCACAGCAAGTTTAAAATTCCACAGCAGTATTTATCTCAACGACAGTGAGTTTTGTGCTAAAATGAAGAGAATCCACCGAACCACGATCCCAAGTGGTTTCATTCTCTCTGCATTATACAGCTTCAATAATAAGCATCACCACTGTCATTAGTTGATAATATAAGTGGAGCAGAATACTTGGATAAGCAGAGGGAAGTAAAACATCTACGTGCCAGATGGCAGCTCTCACAAATTGACTGAAGAATTGGCGTGCTAATGTGTCCATAAATCTGCAGCTTGAAACAAGTCCAGAAGTGCAGTTTTAAATAAATCCAAACTCAGCAATATTTTCGAAATACTTCACTGAGAGTGGTGAATCTCTGGAACTCTCTGCCACAGAGGGTAGTTGAGGCCAGTTCGTTGGCTATATTTAAGAGGGAGTTAGATGTGGCCCTTGTGGCCAAGGGGATCAGAGGGTATGGAGAGAAGGCAGGTACGGGATACTGAGTTGGATGATCAGCCATGATCATATTAAATGGCGGTGCAGGCTCGAAGGGCCGAATGGCCTACTCCTGCACTTAATTTCTATGTTTCTATGATTGTGGCAATACTATTGAACTAGTACACCAGTGTTGACCAAGCATTTCATTGCACTTGAAACCCATTAGTTAAGGCCAAAATTTAAAACTTACTGCACCACACCAAGATGTCTTAATTTCCTAACATCTTATTCCTTTTTTTGGGTGGGTGGGTGGGTGGGGAGAGAATTGGGGTACAGTTAGACAGGGGTAAGGCAAGATAGATAGTCAGATCTTAGTGGGGAGTAATGACTAATCATTCAAATCACTTGCTTAAAAAAGTTCAAGTCATTTGAAGTTGGGGTGACAGATGTCAACTGGTAAACAAATGTAAATAAAATTAAAGGTAGACAAAAATGCTGGAGAAACTCAGCGGGCGAGGCAGCATCTATGGAGCGAAGGAATAGGTGACGTTTCGGGTCGAGACCCTTCTTCACATTGAAGAAGGGTCTCGAACAGAAACGTGACATATTCCTTCGCTCCATAGATGCTGCCTCACCCGCTGAGTTTCTCCAGCATTTTTGTCTACCTTCGATTTTTCCAGCATCTGCAGTTCTTTCTTAAATAAAATTAAAAGTATATTGCTCTGTATTCTCTCAAATCTATAACAATTCCTTCCTACAGTGCTAATATTATTTGATTCAAATGTGATCGTGCTTTGAAAACAGCCACAAACTCATTCCAATTTAACGTCAGTATGGTCTCCATGTTTAACTAATGTAGTTATGAGTTTTATCTTCTGACATCATAGACAACTGATGCAGTGTTGTGGATAAACCTGTTGCAAGGACGTATGGCTAATATATTGTTCAGCTCCTCTTCATCTCATCACCTAACAGTATCAAGCAGGGTCCTCTTCACTGGCAATCCAAGTTCTATCTCAAACACCAGAGCGTACACAAACTCCACAAAGCAACATATATTTTATCAATTTAGCTCTTTACAATATAGGGGCAGAAAGAAAATAAAGGTGAACTTGGGATGATCAAACACATTGGAGATTACTACAAAGCATTTGAACGTACTTAAAATATAGGCAGTCAGTGAAGATTTAAAGTCCTCAAAAACCACTCTTCTATATTCAATTTCTCCAATTTCGAAAGCAGCTCAGATGAACACATTCAATATCACTTCTATAAAAACTTACACAGCACGCAAAATATCCAGGTGTATAATAAAAGTGTTTTTTGAGCTTGTATCTCACTGCAGTAATTATGCCAGATTGGATAGAAAACTAGGAATCAGTCAAAGCGTTGACAGTTACTGCAGCAAGAGTCAGATTAAGATGTCACTCACTAATTAGTACTTGACAAAAGCATATAGAATAAGTTAGTTGAGGTATTATGTAATAAAGATCAGCAAAGCCTTACCTACTAGGGGTATGGTTATTTCTAGCCATCATTTAAACCTAGTAAGGAAAAATTCAAAGAGCAGCTGACATGAAAGTACATGACTCGAAACTAATTTAAAAGTTCAAATTCCAAATTAAAACCACACTAATAATTTAAGTATAAGCCAAATCTACATAGTTTCTCAACTGTTAAAATAATCTCAATATAAAGGTAAATTGCGTTACACTATAAAAATAAACTTCCAAACAATATTATGATATAGATGAACAAAAGTTAGATCTGGACCTTTTTGGAACATTATGTACAATTTAAAATAATTCATTCCTCTATCTACAAGTTCTAGCAGTTAGGCAATGCAGACGTGGTTATATACACACATATATCATTGCTCATTCTGCCCCACAATGTAAACCAATGCCAAATCTTTCTAAATGCTCTAAGAATGGGAAGGAAAAAAAAGTTTCTATTGACATGGGTGTCCTGGGTACATGGAGAAGCTAAGACCTTAAAGGGCAAAGCAGTTTTACCATGATGTCATTGTCATGATGAAAGCATCAAGTACATAAATGACCACGCAGCCTATTTTAACTGCAGAGGAGAATTTGGAAATCTCCCAGCTTCAGAAAAAGCTCCAAATTGCTGCCAGGAAACACCACCTGAAGGGAAAATAATTTGGGTACTTCACCAAGCAAAGATATAATCCCGATATTTCCTAATGGACTTCCATGGACAAATCTACCAGCGAAGGTTTATTTTTTTGCTATAAAACCATTTAAGTGACAAAAAATAATTTTAGAATATGAATTAGATGCTTAATTGTTACAAACTATTTTTTCCTTTGCCACCGATAAACATCCCGATAACTTCATGTTTAAATACTATTATCCCCAATTTATCAAAATCACCAATCCACATTTATTCCAATCAAAAGTCAACACCATTTGCCATTTTACTTTTTACTTAATACTTGAAAATGAACTATTTGCAGCAGTTATTATCCATAGGTAAAGTTTTTAATTAACAATGAATACTTTCTTAGCTGTTCTACTTATGTTAGTGTTATCTACAAAATTCAAGGTTTACAACTCTACCCAATATTGTGAAAATGAAACTTACTTTAGATTACTTGCTCCTACAATTCAAGTTAGGTGGTTTGGACAGTTTGCATAGAAAGGAAATGGAAAATATAAGCTCAAGTGCCAATTTAATATCCCAAATTCATGAACAGTTATCAAACTAATGGCCATTAAAAATATTCATCCAACCATCACGGAAAGTGATGTGAACCTACATTTCGCACTGCAGAGGCAGATAATTAAGGGTGACAGGCTGAAAGGCACAGATCAGCTAATCTGCAGCTTTCACTCTGGAAAAGAAAGCTACCCAAAATGCTCAGCAAATGAGCAAAGCCATTGAAAACCTGAGTTAGGTCTCCCTTTCTAGAATCATACCAATCACTCTTTATTCTTTTCCTGTGGGTTAACTAAAGGCCCCAAAGATTAATTCAGAATTTTCCTGTGTGAAATTCTTACTATGTTATAATTGCTTAACTTTTTAAACTTTTAACATACATTCCAGTACAAGCAGCAGACTACAGACTAAAAAGGTTCAATTCAATCTTGGCCACTGCAGAGTTGCCTGTGCTTAAAATTGATGTAAACTAACCAGACCAGTATACACATGATCAAATAATTTTCTTGCCATCTAACGTATCCTTGAAGATAGCATGGAAAAAAATGGGGTGACTGATCACAGGTAAAGGACTGGCAAATTCTCATTTTGCTTTGCAGGCTATTTTTAAAGGGATTTTCTATTTCTTTGCAGATGTTATCTAAGATTACCCTCCCCCCCCATTTTTTCTGCAGCAAAGATCTCATTTGCACATTAATAATTGGCAAGTCAAATCCTGTGCACAAGACTGTTTAATCCTTAAAATTCAGCACTGACTTGCAACTCATTTGGTTGAAGAATAATGTCAAATTACCCCAGTTTGACCCCCAATCCATTTTTAAAAATCTTTTACAAAAATCAGTATTATCAAACGTATTGCAACAATTTCATAGAAAAACTTACTTTAGTGAGAGCTGGCAATGTCCCTGAAAAATCTAAACATCTCCAAATGAATCTTAGTTCAGGTAATGATAAATTAATGTAGAAAGCAGTCATTAATTTAACCTTCGAATTTTACCCATCCAATTTTAAAGCCATAGAGAAATATAGCACGGGAAAAAAAATCCCCACCATTGTTCCTCCCAGGATTCTGCCACTCATCCATAAACTGGAGGCAATATACAACAGACCATTAACCAACCCACCCACATATTTTTCAGATGAGAGAAGAAACTGGAGCACCCAAAGGAAATATAAACAGTCACAGGAAAAATATTAAAACTCCAGACATCACTGGAAGTCAGGATTGAATCAAGTCACTGGAGCAGCGAGGTAGCAGCTCCACTTGCTGCACCATTGTGTTGCCCAAAAAATTTAGACTCAATTTTCTACTTTCCATCATGACTAATGATTGATATCCAGCATCTAAAACTGATCCTGCATAATAGATTTTACTCATTCTAACACCCAGCACTGTCAGGTGTCAAATTTGAGGTCAACTGCTAAATGGAACTATATTTCTTAAATTAAAGAGCTTGGTTTAATGAAGCTTCCTAATTGAATCCCACAAATGCTTCTGTCCAATATGTTATCTGCTGACAAATGACAAATTAACTTCATCTCTGGAGGAATGGAACAGAAAACATTCAGTGCAAATCAAACATTGACCATAGAAATAAGCTGTACCATTTGGAGTCCAGAATTTAGAACCTCAAACCAACGACAAATTGTTCGATAGAATAAAAAGTTCATTTTACTTTTGAATGAAGATGAGCTCAAAATAACGACTGAATCTTCAAATATTTAGAACAAAGATAGGTGGCATTTGTGTGAAGGACACAAAAGAGAAAGCTAATGAATTCAATTCCCAACTCAGAACAAGGTGCACTTCTAGGATTTCTAATCAGCTAATGTACAACATTTCTTCTGCATTAAATTAAAGATTATGCCGACTCTTGCACACAATGACCTTCAAATACACAGGTGTCGGATTTTCAAATTCCGACCCACATTTCCTTCAAAAAAAATTAAAAGATCAGCGTATATAACCTCTACCTTGGTTGTAGGTTTACTGCCATCAAAATCAAGCACCGTTCACTTTATGTACTTTCAAACTGACTTAGCTGCTCAACTGAGTAACTTTGAGAATCCATTAAACGAATTAACAAACAAGAATTGATTGACAATTATCATCCAAATTGCTCATTTCCAATTTATGGCTTTTTTGACTATCAGCAATCAACTAACAGCATCAGTTGACATTTTGTGTTCTTATTTTAGCTTTACTCTCTTCTGACCTTAAATAGAACTCAATGTCCAAGTGTTTTTCTCAATGTCACCATCAAACAAGGCAATTTGAATTCATTTGCCAAAAATTTCAAATATTTGAACACGAGAACCTATCCAAAAATATTAATATCTTTAGTTTGAATCATTGAGCTGTGTGTTCGAGCTTTTAGAAATCCTATCTATCTATATTACTAAAACTCTTGTCTTGTTTCTATCTATCTATCTGTATGTGATCCTGGAACTACGCCAAAATGGTACACGATAGCGCTCATTTTTTGGCACCACCTTATTCACTTTTGTCCCATGGTCGTCCGTATAAAGTTTTGTTCAGATTGATGTTATATTTCACAAGTTATTGACATTTACAAGTTAAAAACCCCCACTTTGAGTAGAATGACGACAGATACTGTGACAGTTGATCGAAGATTCTGGCAGTTAGCAGCTATGACGTCACAATGGGATCTCAGTCCTCCAATCACAATGGGATCTCATTTACATACGCCACCGTGAACATTCCGCCACCCGACAATGACATCACAATGGGATCTCAACTGCCAATGAACAGTGTTGGGATAAATTCAAGCCAGTGCAATGAGTGGGGGAGGGGAGGAAAATAAATGTTATTTAATCATTGTGTTTTTTTTACCTGATTTTAACTATTTATTCTGTTCCATCAGGGACTGGATTGTTTTTTTTTTAGTGTTATTATGTGAGAAGTGTTTTAAATTTCATGTGCGAGGCTCCGCTATTCACTGGGAAACGTCTTTTCATTTTGCACTGTACTTGTTGCTTGCAAGATGACAATAAAGGTTAAAGGAAAAAAAAGGTTGATTGATCATTGTGTTTAGTGGGGGAGTGCGAAAGGGGAGAGATGAGGGAGTGACTGACAGTTGGGTCATCAGCAGCTTCCACCTTAAGGGGGGTAAGGAAGGAGTGAGAATTAAAAACAAAATCAATTTTAATCAGATTCTTGGGGAGAGCTTTTCCTTTATGTGTGTTCCCGAAATTCCGCCAAAATGGTACACGATAGTACTACAATTTTAGGCCCACCTTACTCACCATTGTCCTGTGATGTGCATTAGCCAAGTTTCATTCAGATTGATGTTATATTTTTTCAAGTTATTGACATTTTAAAATTAAATTAACTTAAAACAGCGCTCCCTCTTACCAGCCACGCCTGCAGTCGAGGGAGGCCCATCAGCCACGTCACAATTGAAAATGGCGCCGGTGACACGGCAGTGACGCAAAATGAAGCTGTCTCCCCGGGCATGCGCAGTGGGCCTGGTACCTGCACGTGGGCAGTTGGGGCCTTTGCGGATTTTCAGATCGCCATTTTTCTTTCTTTCGCATGTACTTGCCTGGCCTCACAACGAGGACCCAATGGCTCCACGGGCAAGTTTTGTTCTATTTCACACGGCTCCACTACTCACTTTATTAGCGTTAACTTAATTTGTGCCATCAAAGGCACAACTTTGAATGCGGCAGCTGCGCCTGCGCAGTGTGGGCCTGTCAGCCGCACATGCGCAGTTTGGTGGAATATTGTGCTGAGGGAACTGGACCCAATAGGTCCGCACTTGGTCTGGTATGTTATAAATGGCAGTTGCCCCATGCTCGGTGATTATAGCTCATAAAGTATGGAAGTTTTGACATACACTTTCGCATTTCAAAAAAGGCATAATCAGCCAAATGGCATGCAATGTTAATCATTCTGATAATGTTTCAAAAAATATATTTATTCCATTTGTAATAATTTGGATTAGAAAAATACAAAGGAATATAGTGCGATTTAGATATATCAAGACAATGGTTTTCATACATTCAGCCCAGCTTGAAACACACAGTGTAAACTTTCAGACAATATTCCACCCACTAACAAAGAACATTTTTTACTACAGGAATAGAATAATGAATGGCACAGAGCTACTGCCTTGCAGCTCAAGCGAACAGAGTTCAACCCCAAGACTGCGTTTCCCCCAATGCCCCAGTTCCCTCACACATATGAACATGAAGATTTGCAGATAAATTGCTTGAGTTCAGAGGTGAGTTGTAGAATTTATGGTGTTTTGTCACCTTTGCAGATTTTGATGGCTTCTACAGATGTCCTATAGAAACAGGACATAGAAGGGCCTGTTTCTATGCTGGACAACTGTCATGTTAGATTAATTGGTCAAGCAGCAGAAAACAAGTCCTTCGTCCCACTGAGTCGGTGCTGACCATTCGGTCCCATTTGCATAGAAATTCCTTTCTAATGCATACATCACTTACTTTTATAATCAGATGGTGCTTATAAGATCAAGTAGGTAAGGGGCATAAAAGTTATCCCAAGAAGTTTATGAATACAGACTGGGAGGAAGAAAAATCTCAAATTGTGAACTTGTCATTAGTACAAATAATCTTGACATTAAACTGTCAAACTACGACCAAAATAAAATATCTGTGAAGGAATTAAAGTCTAAGAGCACACCGTCAAATGTAATAATTTCCCCAAAAATATTAGGGGTCACTTCCGCTTGGTTCCCCACAATCTTATGATTCACGGGAAAGTGTTCGCATGATGGTCAGGAGTTTGCAAGATAATCTGCTTAATTTATTATTGTTCATAATATATTTAATATGTCAACACCACACCCTACTCAACATTTTGTTTGGATAAAGATTTGAGAAAATGCTTCAAAACATCGTGTGTAATTGCAAATGTCACAAAGGAGAATAATATTTGGATGAAATAATTAACAGTGACCTTTACAAATGTAGAACAGAATTAAAGTTAAAGGCAAGCTTGGCACCCAATTTCCCTGGAATAAAAAACACTTTAGAAAGTGAACAAATTCCCACCTTAGGGTCATAATCTGGGTCATTCTCTTCATCTGCTTCTTCCTCCCCTTCCTGCTTAAAACAAAAAAAAGACAGAAAAGGTGGGCTGATATTTATCTTAAAAAGTCAGAGCGCATAACTCAACAAGTACTTTAGCGAAGACAAAAGGTTATTACAACAAAGACAAATTCACAACATTGCTTTTTTTCTCCCCAAAATAAATGGAAAAATGGTCACCTCATCATCTGCCTCTTCTCCCTCTTCATCATACTGCATTGGAAGAAAAAAAAATAGAACAAGCTGAGTTTTGCATTCCATATCTAATGGATCAATATGAAAATCATTTGCCAGCTTTGTACACATCCCTTTATTTGAGGCTCAATTTCATAAACCCCATTTCAAGCATCACCAGGTGGCACTGACGTTCCAGCATTTAATTGGCTGAATTAATTGATTTTTTTTTAAAAATCAAAAGCTTGAAAAAAAAACAATTTCCAGACCATTGTATATCTAATTACCCTTGTGATTCAGTGCAAACAGCAGTTCTGTAGCAAGAATCAAGATTCACATGGATGAAAGTTTCAGACAACATGCCTGTTGTCTAGTAGGAAGACATTTCATTGGAGACACTGACAAGATCACTAAAATGTCACCTTTAGAATGTCTGAAGTCACCTTTCCATTCTAAGAAATCAAACTCTTTCAAGAATTTGGAGTTTTATCCCTATTGAACTTGTCAAAGCATGAACAGTTTGTATCCAATAATGCTTCAAATAATCATTTCTTTTTAGCCAATGTCCTTTATATATAGACACCAGCATGATGTGTGATCGTAATTAAGTGATTGATATTTCAGGAGAGACAGAACAAATGTATACAATAAGATTTTTGGGTTCCTATTTTCTGAAGATGCTCATTGATCGAAGAAATTGGTCATTCAGTTATTACACAATGTGCACTTTATAAAAGTACTTGTTTGTGCAAGATTAATTTGGATATTTATTGAACATCCCCAATTGCTCCCAAATTATTTGCTAAGGCATATCATGAGACATTTTAAGTCTGAGGTCACATGCACAGTAGATCCTGGATGGTTTTCTTGTAGGCCATTAGTGAACCACATGCGTCTTTTCATGTTTACCATTACTTATAGCATTTTTATTTCAGATTTATTACCGTACTTGAATTTAAATTTCACACATGCCTAGGAGGGATATAAAAATGAACATATCCAGGCCTAATATTAATTCAGCAAGTTAACCACTATGCCGTCTTACTCCTTAACCAGATGAATATCAAGAGCAGGTTCCAGTACAGGTTTAGTTTTTGACATCCTCCATTAAAGCATGTTTTCACAAAATCGGTCTGGAGAATGTGAAGTGTCATAACATGATGGAATGTCTATAAAAGTGCTGAACATATTGTTACTGCTTGCCTTTTTATTGGGATGCCAGTTTATTGAAATGTACCAGAACACAAGCATATAGCATCAATTCACTGCTTGAATTCAGAAAAGGACTTACGTCATCATCATCGTCTTCAATGGCCTCTCCTGTAAAGTATAACACTGCTCGTGGAACTATGCGCTCATGCAAAAAGTGACCGATTTCAAAGTCAGCAGCAAGTATTGCCTCAGAATCTTCATCCTGTAAGAGTGTAAAATCTCAATTTTTAGCTTAATTTATATCTACAATATTAACACTAAATTTAGTTTTAACACAGCCAAAGTTAATCTCTATCTTTGTCCAAGATTAGTGTTAGATCACCTCAAGGCACTGTTCCTTGAAAAATATTTAAAAGGGCAGGTAAATGTCCTTTTCCACTTCATCCAACTTATTCCAATGCAGAGGTCTCATTCTAAGCTACAAACATTAGGAACTGTTGATGCTGATTTACAAAAGAGTTGTTGCTGACTCAGTGGGCCAGGCAGCACCTCTGGAGACCATGGAGAGGCAACATTTCGGGTCAGGACCTTTCTTCACTTAGCGACTCACCATTTTGGGCCTGAATAAAGGTCCTGATCAATGTCACCTATCCATGTTCTCCAGAGAAGCTGTCAGCCCCGCTGAGCTACTCCAGTACTGTGTCTTTTTTCTCATTCTATGCCATTGCCCCAACTTCAGAAGCAGCAGCAACGATACCTTGGTTGAAAGAGCAGTCAACCAAGAAAAAAAGGTACAAATTAAAAAGGTACAAATAACTGATGGTAAACCATTTATTATAAAAAGCAAATGCTATTCAAACTTGTTGCTGACTAGAGGAAATGAGCAAATGCTGACTGATGACACAGAAGAACCAACCATTCTGAGTCCTTGTTGCTATGTTACAGAGGCACAAAACCTTTGCCAATACCGGCATCTAAATAAACGGCAAGGTCATTAATTTCATTGAACCTGCTCGGCCATTCAATAAATTCATGCCTAATCTGATTGTAACATAGTCTACATGTAACATTCCAGTAGTAAGTTGCACTCTCACCATCCCCCATTCTTGCTTATGAACTATGGTCACCTCTGCTTTGAAAATAGTCAGAATCCGCTTTTACATGCCCTTGAGGAAGATGTTCATGACTCATAAGAAAATCACCTCATCTGTCTTAAATGGACATCCTCTTATAATTGAATAATGATTTTTAGTTCTAGATTTTCTCACAAGAGAAACCATCCTCGCCCCATCCACCTTGTTAAGACCGCTCTGGCTCTTGCATATTTTTTTCCCCACGCATAAACTTCAACAGAATTTCAGTCTGTTCATAGAAAAAAAATGCCATTTCAGGCCACCAGATTAACACTTTGACCGTCTTAATTATGGTTGGAAAGACGATCATCTCTGGCTGGTTTCATAATGTCTTCTTTCCCCACCCTAACCAGAGATAATGTATTGGAAGCAACTGCAGATGCTGATTTAAACCGAAGATAGACACAAAAAGTTGGAGTAATGCAGTGGGACAGGCAGCATCTCTGGAGAGAAGGAATGGGTGACGTTTTGGGTCGAGACCCTTCTTCAGACCAGACCCTAACCAGAGATAAAGTGTTCAACTGATAGATATTTTGGAGTTCAATAGACAATGTTGCTAACCAGTAAAAACAAAACACAGCAACTAAATAGCAGACTTAACAATCATGAAATGTGCACTGAATTGAGTTATATACAGTAATGTTAAAAACAAATCACTTTAGTCAAGGAATTAATGACAACCATGCCAAATCAAAATTCAACTTACCAGCTCACCATTCTCTGGAACTGTGAGGAAGAGGAAAAAAAGAACATTAGAATCATATTTACAAATGTAGCACAAGATATTCAAATCACTAACTGTTTGCACTCACCTTCAGGTGGTGAAAAGAAATTGAAAAAAGAATCATTTGGTACAGTTTTTGTAACAGTTCGAACAGTGCCGCGGCCCTTATGCTTCTGTTTCTTTTTAATGGTTTTCATTGTGATGTTCTTTCCCTTTTTCCAGTCAATATTGCACCTATAATGAAAGTTATGAAACTCTTAAATATCCAACATGGCTGGTGAACCTCACAGTTAGACACTGGAGTCACAATTGGGTCTTTTTGATTTACACCAAATTGTAATATGGATTCTGAGTCTACAGCACAATGAGTATATACCACGCCAGAAAACTCAAAACTGCTATTTGCATAAGAATATTGCGTCTCAGAGAATGTGGAGGCTGGTGGGATGAAAGGTGGTGACTAGGGGAACACTATCCTTGTTCTGTCCGGGTGGGGGGGGGTGTTATGATTAGTTACTCAAAATTGAATAATTCAATGTTCATACCGCTGGGTTCTAAGCTATCCAGAACAAGAGGTGCTGTTGTAGTTTGCGCGTAGCCTCACTCTGGCAATGGAGGCCCAGGATCAAATGGTCAGTCTGGGATGGCAGAGGGGAGTTAACTGATTAGCAGCTGTGAGATCAAGTTGGCCATGGCAGACCGAGGTGGTCTTTTTTCAAATCCAAAATTTCTGCAGAAAATTAGCAAGAGAATTTAGTGCATGACAGGAGCGAGTTTCCTGCATTGGAGCATCAGGAATTTTAGTGATGCTCAGCCATCAGGCAGTCGGGTTGGGTTGTTTTTTTTGTGGCAGAAAATGAAGATTTGATTCGATTACAAATGCTTAGATCACTTTTGTGCTTCACCATAAGAATTTACGATGAACTTCATTAAATTATTATAAAGAATCTTAACAATGCATAGAAATGCAGCCTTTTCTTTTTTTAGTCAGACTGGTGGATGGATGTGAAAGAGAAGGGCTACTTGAAAATTTGCTTTGGAGTTGTCTGGGAGGTGCATTAGTTGTGCTGTCTGCAGGTGACTGAGTAGGGAAACCAGAGCAGTAACATAATGTCTATGGCACTAGATAAAAGAAAGTAAACCTGCAATGCAACAATCTTCACCAAAACATTTTCAGTGACAATTTGGTTCAGAATTAATAAATGCTCCAGGCAGTTAGATAAAGGAACATTAGAACACCCAAGGGCACAGAAGGTGCAGAGACCAAATAATGATATACTGGAAGCAGCATTTTCAACCATCTGCTGAGAAAAAAAGATCTGCATAATGTGCAATGGGGCCAATCCATATCAAGTTCAAGCTGCATAAAAGATGCTTAGTCCTCCTCCCAAATTAAAAACAAAACCCCATTTAAAACAAAAACTATAAATAACTCTTCTTAATATCCCAGTAACATGTTGGCATCCTCACCATTTCCATCAAGCTTTAGAAGGAAAACAGAGGCAGGTTTTAGGCACACAATCATGTAATGAATTAGATTGGAACTATTAAACAGATACCAATGCCTTTCATTTCTCTGCCTCTCCCTATCAGTGAGGAACTTACAGGTTTTCATTCGGCATTGACTCACACATTTCTATTGACATTTATTGAAGCATTTCAGAACAAGATGTTCTAGGCAGCGTTGAGTATCCCTCAATAATAAGCAGGTAGCAAAGTGTCCGAAATCTTCAAGAATAATTGAACACCTGAAGACAACCAGAATAATTTATTTCTGGAAATGCTCAAATTTGTTCAGATTGTTTGCCGCAATGAACGAATGATAGCACTGCAATCATTAAAGCATGAAACAGAACCTTGACAGTCCTGGAGGGACATCAACAATCCTGTCAGTTAGTTAATTATTCAGAAACCAGCAAAATTATTCAGGACACCAGAATTAAATAACAGTATTTACTGTTATTTAAAACTAAAAACACTCAGCAGGTATTTGTGTAAAGGAAAACAGAGTTAATAGCTCATGTCAGAGATCCTTCGCCAGAATTTGACAATGGGTCCTTCAGTGCAATTAAATTCTTTGTACACTTGAATTTAACAGAGAAAACAGCATTGATGGAAAATATAATACATACAAGTACAGGTTGAAGTTGGCTTACCCAGTGCATCCCATAATTTCTGGTCCGTCAAATGAGAAAGGGTCTGATTCATCAGGTTCTGATCTCATCTTGTATGTCTTTGTCACTAATTCATTTGAGAAAAAATCGTTTGGCTCGAACTTAAATTCAAGAGTAAAACTCTACATTAAAAAAAAAAGTGGTGAGATAAAAATTAAAACAGAAAAGTACTATTTTGTTTTAAAATCTGAATCAGCATTCTTGCACACAGCAGCATTTGTATTAAGAGTTTTTGCTCTCAAACATACGGACAAAGTAAAATCGATGCTTAATGCCACAGAATAATCATGTATAATTAGATGCATATTATAATAACACAAGTTTATTATAAAACAACAGGTACAATGTTGGTAACTGGGCTGCTTTAAGGTGGAAGTGTTGCTGGTAGATTAAAATGTCGTCTTTGGTGATCACTGGGCCTCAGAGACGAGGGCGAACACCACAAAAAGGTTTCTTCTTCTTCTCCCTCCCCCCACACACACATTTTCAAAGGCATTGTAAAGAAAGTCAGTGGAGTGGTATGCTCTGTGTAAGATGTTGGAGATCGAGGAGCATTCTTGCGTTCCCGATAACAATTCTGGCAGGAAATGTGTCCAGGTAGAGCTTTTGAGACCTCATGGATGGTTGGAGCAGTAATTGGACTCGTTGACATGTTTCATAAAAAGTAATGCGAGCACCAAAGTTTCAGTCGGATAGATGGGTGACAGCTAGGTGGTGCAGGTGCTCCCTGTAGCTATGCTCCTTTTAAACAAGTATAACTGGCTGGATACTTTGATTCACGGGGTAGAAGACATTTATTTCCGAAAATGCATACAAAAGGCTGACATTTGGATCATGAGCAACACCTGGAAGCCTTACACATGCCGACAGCCATTGGAGTGAAAATCTGTGTACATTTGAGCCCCAAACTCAAACTTTGTGACCTGGGAACCAGTTTCCTTTGGGACATGGGTAAATCTTTAGGATATTGCTGAACACATCAGGTAGCTCGGACACAAGATGGCACTGGTGAGCCTGGTAGCTCCCACTGAGCTGTTGTAACATTGAAATTAGCTGTGAAGAAGCAGCTGTGAAACCACCAGCCCAGTAACTCATACTTGGACTAACAATCCAGGGACCAGAAATCAACTATTACCAAATTTGGTACTTCCACACATTTGCCAATGCCTGCAGTTGGCTGGTTCCACTTTGGTAGAGCCGCTGACTCAGTGCCAGAGACTTAGTTCACTCCTGTCCACAGTTGCTGTCTCCGTGGAATTTGCATGTTTTCCCTGTGAAAACGTTGCTCTGGTTTCATCCCACATCCCAAAGACATGTGGGGTTGTAGATTAATTGGTGTCTGTAAAATTGCCCCTAATTTGCAGAGTGTGGATGTGAAAGTGGATTAACATAGAACTAATATGAACGAGCGATTGATGGCTATGTCAACTTGGTGGGTCGAAGGTACTGTATCTTTCAATCAATCTGGTCAGATAGCTACAGGACCACGAGGCAATTGGTGGTCCCACAGAGGAAGTCACATACACCAGACAGCTAATTGTGATAGTAACACCCATGCAATAAAGATTTTCCTTTTCAGTTTTTTCTCCAGTACATACAGCCACCACTTTGTTCTTCGGTTAGGTCAGATTGTCACATCTCGTTCAGGAAGCGCATGAATTTCCAGACTACAGTGACGCCTGTTAATGGGATCAGTTCAGTTTAGTTTATCGTCATGTGTACCAAGCGAAGATCATAGAGTGGAGCAAGCTGGTTCACTCCGCGAAAAAGCCGTTGTAGGTGATTTGTAGTTGTAGCGCCATTTCTGTAACAAGCTTCCATCATGGCGTCAAGAATAGATTCCGGCCTTTCTAATATCTTACACATTCTGTGGCCAAAATTAAACTTAAGCAACTTACCATTGGTTGACCAGGATCTGAAAATTTAACCTTCAAGTCTTTTAAATGCTTCAAAATAGGCTCATCGTGTTCCTGAAAATTAAAAAAAAAAAATCGGATTTATTGGTGCTGCTTATCGCAGATTGCCAATCCAGTCAGGTTTTGTAGCCCCACATACCAGTTATCCGTATAATCAAGTTTTTAAAACCAACAAGATCCACCAAAAAGAATCAAGACAAATGGCACACGTACACACATTAGCTGCCCACTTTTAAATTAACCATCAAACCACAAATCTATATTCTCACCGAGGTTAATTAAGAAGGAAGGTTAACCATTCTATTGAAAACATTAAGCAGAATTTGCTGCCCTCTGCTGGAATAGTATCCATTTAAAACAATTGATTCCTGGTGCTCTGGCAGTCTAAAGGGTCACACCCAGAAATGTCACCCATTTATGTTTTCCAGAAATGCTGCCTGACCCTCTGAGCACTGTGTTTTACTCATGATGCAGGCATCTGCAGTTCCTTGCATTTACGAGCAATTAAACCTCACTGGTCATTGCAAGAGACTATAATTGGAGCCACTGGGGATCAGCCATTTCAACTAAAACATGGTGCTCAGTACAAAACCCACCAATTTTCTAGAATAAATCAGCAATGGTAAAGTGCTAAGGCTACAAGGTAGATTGGAAGATCTGAAATTCAGCCCTAGTATGCAAGGGGCCGTTCAAGGGTGATAATAGCAGGAAAAAAAGCTATTCTTGAATCTAGTGTATGTTATACAGTTCATTGAAGTTAAAATGTTTCTAAAAATAAAATTAAAATAAAAATGTTCACAGTTGCCAGATGTCTGAAGAAGGGTCTCGACCCGAAACGTTGCCCATTTCCTTCGCTCCATAGATGCTGTCTCGCCCGCTGAGTTTCTCCAGCATTTTTGTCTACCTTCACAGTTGGCAAAGCGTGTTGAGGATCCCGTCACCACTCAGACCCAGCAATTGAACTCAAGCGTACAGGTGCCAGTGAGCTCTACAGTCCATATCTATACAAACTGCACACATAGAGGGACCTTGCCCATGGGGAAAATATGGTTCTGAAACTTGACTCTCATATTATTTCATCATCTATTTAAAAAAGCTTACCTGTACCATGTCACTAAGCAAATCCACATTCTTAAAAACAGTTAACCAAAATTCTGGAATTCCCTTTGGTGCATCCTTTTCTTCATCTTTCTTTTCTTCTTCCATTTTCGCCTTTTGTTTCATTTCATCCTGTCGCAAATCAAAGTATTAATAAACTATAGGTACCATCTAGAGACAGGACGTACTAGTTCATAAAACACACAGGTGGTAGAAATCTGGAACTGTTCTACAAATAATCGTTTTTGCTAATTATTACTTTCAATTAGACTGAAAGAATTTTTAAACAGCAAATGTTTTAAGAAATATGAGCAATGGCAGAAATGTGGAATTTGATCACAGGTTACCCAAATCATTGAATGGCGGTGGTTTGAAGGTTCAAATGTTACTATGTCAAATGGATTTGACCTAATTTATTTTTAATTCAATTCTAGACATTTACAGCACGGTAAGAATCTATGCAGCCAAGTGCCCTTTTTTCCCCCAGAATAAACAGTTATCATGAAAATTTGCCAAATGGAAGATTGAAAGGGGGAGAGAGAAATTATAAAGTTGCAATCAAAAAAAGAAAATAAAAGTCCACTTCATTTAGTCCACTTCTCCCAGATATTTCCTCAACAACCCTATTCTTAAAATACTGAAGTATTAAGAGAGGATGAATTTAGAAAAGGGAACTAGGAACTTCATATCCTTTGTTGCATAGTATGGAGTCTTGGAGATTTAAATCTTATCCATTTCATTCGAATTGATGTAAAGCTATTTAAGATTCCTATATTCCATGAAATGCTAATAAAATACCAAAAACAAGGGCTTTTTTACAAGTTATAAAACAACCTAATCTAACTGACAGGAATCTGATAATGGCGCAATGGTCTCTTTCTAACTGAAGTCACTGAAGCAATGCAAATTATACTATTCAATGATTATTTGCATTATCCTAAACAAAGTTGTGGTAAGTTAACCATGGAACATTTGTTGCACTATCTGCCTACACTACAAGTAAATATGAACCAGGCTAAATTCTAATAAATTATGCCGCCTGCTCAAAAAAGCTTACAAAATCAGGAATATTTACTGATAATTCCTCTTCTTCATCTCCTTGCCATTTGCAATCTTCCTCCGTAGGCTCAAGGATGGCATTGATGATATCACTCCTCTGAAGCAAAAACAAGAACCTCAATTAATGAGAGTCAAGTCATATGCACCGAAACAGAACGATGAAATTCTTACTTGCAGCAGCACAACAGCTCTATAAATTTACTGACCCAGGTCTTTTATCCTCCTTAGTAATGCGTGCAGCTACATGATAATAATAATAATAATAATATATTTTATTGTCATTGCGCATAAGTGCAACGAGATTTGGGTTTGCAGCTTCCATCCGATGTCATAACTTAATTAACTAATAAAATTTAGATTTAGATACCCCGAGAAACATGGTTTGTAAAAACAGTAAAACAGTTCAAACAGACTAACGTGCAGATGTGTCTGTGCGACGTGACCATCCGAGGGAGACAGTCCATGGGGGGTGGGGGGCACTCAGCAGGGCCGGTTCAGAGCCGCTATAGCTCTGGGAATGAAGCTGTTCCTGAGTCTGGAGGTTCGGGCATAGAAGGCCTTGTAACGTCTGCCGGAGGGAAGTAGTTCGAACAGTCCAGTACAAGGGTGTGAGGAGTCTTTATGGATGCTGATGGTCTTCCTGAGGCACCGTGTGTGGTAGATGCCCTCCAAGGCTGGTAGCGGTATCCCAATGATCTTCTGCGCTCTGTGGACGACACACTGAAGAGCTCTCCTCTCCGCCTCCGTGTAGCTGAGATACCACAGAGATGCCATACGTTAATATGCTCTCTGTGGTGCAGCGGTAGAAGGTTGACAGCAGCTGGTGGGGCAGACCAGTCTTTTTTAATGTTCTCAGGAAGAACAGTCATTGCTGTGCCTTTTTGACCAGCGCAGTGGTGTTGGTGGACCAAGTGAGGTCCTCTGAAATGTGAGTGCCCAGAAACCTAAAGCTGGACACTCTCTCCACACTGTTCCCGTAGGTGGAGATTGGGGCGTATTCTCCATTATGTGACCTCCTGAAGTCAATAATCAGCTCCTTGGTCTTGGAGGTGTTTAGTGACAAGTTGTTAGGTGTTATGATTAAGATAGTTTGCTCTTAAGAAACGAGCAGGAGCCAAGATAGCCCCGACAACAAAATGTTTAAGTGCCCTGATTGCGGGAGAACAAAGAAGGGACGAAGTTAGAACTTTTTTTGCCTCCCAACACAGTGAGGAATGTGGGGGAGGCGCTGTGGTGGATGTTCATGTTAAAAAATTATTTGGGTGTCTTGTTGCTCTTTATTAGTATGACTGTATGGCAAATCAAATTCCTTGTATGTTGCAAAACATACTTGCCTAATAAATTAATATTATGATTTTGATGTTTGACATGGACACTGTGGGCCAGAGTCTATTGTTGTGCATAGAGTTCCATGCTCTATGAAACTGTATGTCCTTTCAACCCCACGAACGGCCGCAAATGAAACCCTCGTCTAGTCAGAGGGCAACTGGATAGCCAGCACCATGAAGGAAATCTAACAAATTTTATTCAGAAAAAAATATTTCTAATCATCCTATGATTAAAAATATTTCTAATCATCCTATGATTTTCTTCCAGCTGCTGATCTGGTTTCGTGCAAGACAAGTACTCTGGAATTGTCAAAAGGGTATCAAACTCAAGACGTCAAAATAAATTTATAAATCCTTTCCAATATCAATTTATCTAGTGAGCTGTGCCACTGGGTTGATCCCAAAGCGAGTGGCATCCATGGGTGAGGAACAGAAATGTGTGTAGTAAATTAGAACTTGCTATTATTGCAATGTTGTTCTTAAAATGTTATTGAATTTAAGGCAGAAAACAGTCTTCGCAACTCCAAATGGAAAACCAAAGGTACCATCTCACCTGATCAAAAAGGGGTTGATAGAGAACAGCATACTTTCTTTGCAATTCGTGAACTTCTTCATAGAACTTTGCCTCTATATGTGCACATTTCACCTGAAGGTTCTTCAAAGCATTTACACGCTTCTTCACAATTTTAGGCAAGCTAAGTACAAGAATAAGACCAATTAGAATTCACTTGCACCTGGAATATAGCCAGTATTGTTCCTGTAGTAGTTTAACAAAAATTTAAAAGAAGTTTAATAACTTCGACACAATGTAAAATTTCTCATATCCTTCATGCTGGACCGTGCCCAACCACAACGAGGAGAGTTGTCTAAACAAAATTGATATCAAATCAAAGTTTAGTTTACAGATAAAACATGGAAACAGGCCCTTTGGCACACTGAGTCAACATCAACCTTTGATCACCCATTCACACTAGGTCTATGTTATCCCACTTTCTAATCTACTGCCTATACACACAAGGGGCAATTTATAGCAGCCACATACTCTACAAAGCCACGTCTTTGGATTGTGAGATGAAACCAGAATACCCAGAGGAGACCCATATGGTCACATGGAGAGCATGCAAACTCCATACAAACAACATCCATGGTCAAGATCCAACCTGGGTCTCTGACACCGAGGCAGCAGCTCTACCAGCAGTGCCGGTGCAGCCAAGGTGATGCGTTTAACAGGGTGCAAAGTAAATAATTGGGATTCAAACTAATTCACTTTATGAAGCTAGACAATGAATCCTCAGTAATTATATCACATCTGAAGGACACAGCGTAATTGAGAGCATTAATAATTTTCACTGTGATGCATTTCAGTTTATGAATATCGAAGGTCAACAAAACAACCAGAGGCATAATGGTTGAGCACACTGTTGCTCAGTTTTTTTGTATAGCCGGTAAACTATTGCCTTTGAAATGCTAATGCAATTTTATTTTGAAAGAACGCACCAATTAATTCCACCACCACATAGGCCCAATCATGAGCAATCTGTAAATTTCTGCAAACAAATTACTATATTTGCAAATCTGTAATCGTTTGCCCATCACTTTAAATGAGTGTCCCTGGTCCTTGCACTAACAATTTCGCCATTTTAACCTTACAGGTTTATCAAATCTCCTCTCAAATTGTTTGCTTCAAGGACAATCAAAATATCATCAAACTCAAGTTCCTCATTCCAGGAAATCATCTACACTCACTTAACTTTTTTTCCTGTTTCCAGCCGGGCAACCTAGGCAGCTTTTTAGGTTGCCAAATTAGTTTAGGTGGTCATTTAAGACGTTTCGCATAACGCGTGCGATAATGTGCTCGGCGAAGTGCGTAGTTACCAGTCGGTATTATGCTCAATGAAGCATTCACATATTATTTCTGCTTCAAATAGTCACAAACTAAACATATTCACCAATCAAGACATGATATATACCACAAATGACATGCAGCAAAATTATATTACAGTATCTCTACTATTTTTACACATTGCAATGAATGCAATTTCTATTATTTCTTTCCACTTCCAAACAAAAATGTGCTTGGATTATTC